>NW_026511389.1:15000-192500 GCF_027579735.1 Bombina bombina | reverse complement strand
CAAGCTGCCTAATTAACCCCTTCACTGCTGGGCAAAATACAAGTGTGGTGCGCAGAGGCTTTTAGCGGCCTTCTAATTACCAAAAAGCAATGCCAAAGCTATATATATCTGCTATTTCTGAACAAAGGGTATCCCAGAGAAGCATTTACAACCATTTGTGTCATAATTGCACAAGCTGTTTGTAAATAATTTCAGTGAGAAACCTAAAATTTTGAAAAAGTGAACGTTTTTTTTTTTTATTTATTTGACCGCATTTGGCGGTGAAATGGTGGCAGGAAATATACCAAAATGGGCCTAGATGAATACTTTGGGTTGTCTACTAAAAAAATATATATAGTTTTGAAAGGTAAATATATAAAAAAGGCTCTATTTCTGTTTAAAGGGACAGTCAACACCAGAATTTTTGTTGTTTTAAAAGATAGATAATCCCTTAATTACCAATTCCCCAGTTTTGCATAATCTTCACAGTTATAATTATACACGTTTTACTTCTGTAATTACCTTGTGTCTAAGCCTCAGCAGACTACCTCCTTGTTTCATTTCTTTTGACAGACTTGCATTTTAGCCAATCAGAGCTGTCTCCATGGTAAATTCATGTGCATGAGCTCAATGTTATCTATATGAAACATGTGAACTAATGCCCTCTAGTGGTGAAAAACTATCAAAATGCATTTAGATTAGAGGTGGCCTTCAAGGTCTAAGAAATTAGCATATGAACCTCCTAGGTTTAGCTTTCAACTAAGAATACCAAGAGAACAAAGCAAAATTGGTGATAAAAGTAAATTGGAAAGTTGTTTAAAATTACATTCCCTATCTGAATCATGAAAGTTTTTTTTGGATTTGACTGTCCCTTTAAATGTAGTGATGGCAAAAATGCTCTGGTCTTTTGGGGAAGTTTTTGTCTGAAATGCCCGGTCCTTAGGGGGTTAATATAAAAACCTTAGGGCTAGATTACAAGTGGAACACTAATTTATTACGCGCCCGCAAAAGGGCAAATTTGCTCATTTACGCAACCAACTATTACAAGTGCTTGCGGTAGTAATTAGTGCTCAAAATATTAACCAGAGGTCAGACCTCGGAGACTATCGATGCACGCTCTCCAGAGCGCAATGCTTCTGTGTAATGTGAAAGTGAGATTGCACCTAATTTTGTAATACAAGCACACATTTCCGTGCTCTGGTATTACTCAGTTGAGCGCAAATATCGCTTTCGCAGAAGCAATATTTTGTGCTCATTTTTTTAATCTAGCCCTAAATGGGATAAAAAACACATTTTTTCCTTCAAATAGAACATACCATTTTAAACAACTTTCAATTTACTTCTGGTATCAACTTTGCTTCATTCTCTTGCTATCCTATTTGAATGAGCAACATTGCACTACTTGCAGCTAGCTGAGCACGCAGATCAGGTGAGCCAAATAAACGAGGCATTTTTGTGCAGCCACCAATCAACAGCAAGCTCCCAGTAATGCATTGCTGCTCCTGAGATTACCTAGGTATGTTTTTCAACTAAGTACTAAGAGAAGGAGGCAGATTAGATAATAGAATTAAATTGAAAAGTTGTTTAAAATCACACGTTCTCTCTGAATCATTAAAGAAAAATCTTGGGTTTACTGTCCCTTTTTTAAAACACTTCAAACAATAAATAAATGCATTAAAAACATGTTAACTCAAACACATCTCAAAATTGCTTGAAAGTGACAGGAATGTACAAGAATTCCTGCAACCAACTTGATAGTCCAAAGTCTGATGATTGTGCCTTTACGCTGCAAAAAGAAATATGGCGCTCTTTAAACGATATGACAGATTCCCGGAGCTAAGGTGTTAAATTCTTACTTACACTGAAATACTTCAGTCTCTTTATCAATATCCTCCTGCTTAGGAGTCATAAAGTGATAGTCAACTCTCCCCTTTTTAAAATAATATCCGGAACGTTAGTGATATTTTAAATAAAGTTTATTTCATCAGTTTCAATGAAGATGCGCTATAACATACTTTTTAATATAGATATAAAATTCAAATTCCCTGCGCTTCGCCGCCCATTTCAAAAGTATTTTTTTCTGTGAGCTAACGGTTTGTTCCCCAATCAGTGCTATAGCTACAACAAAAGTGCCATATGGGGAGAGCGCTGATTGGAGAACAATTGAAACCGTTAGTTTGAAGTTGTTGTTTTTTTAAGTGGGTGGCGGAGCGTGGGGTGTTTTGAATTTCATATCTATATTAAAAAGTAATTTATAACGCATCTTAATTACAACTGATGAATTAAACTCTATCTAAAATATCACTAACATCCGGATCTGATTTTATAAAGGGGAGCATTTACCATCATTTTAAAACTCCTCAGCGGTGTCACTTCCCAACTGCTCTCTTATCTGTTTATCCTCTGTGGATTCACAACCCACTACCGCTCCTACCGTAGTTCAGAAACATACACACATGGGCCTCTGTAGTTTGCAGTTGATGAGCTGGTTACTCTCTCAGTACTTTGGTCAAAGTGTAGCATAGACTCCAAAAAACTAAGGTCCAGATTTTCATCTGAGAGAATTAAACACAGATTCCTCTGACAATTTTTACCCCTATCTTTTTGTGTTGTATTCTGACTTATAACAACATTTTCATATGATTGGCTGCACTATGGGCAAGATTTATCAGAGTCAGGCAGACAGGGGTGTACATCTTTTCCCCTGTCTGCCTGGCATGGTGTCACCGTATTTAACATAGCAAACTACGCCTACTGTGCAAAACCACCCCAGCTTGAGTGCAGCCAATTGCATGCACGCAGAAGCTCTCAATATCCCCAGTTCTAAAGTCAGGGGAGAATTGAGATACGCCACATAGCAGGTGGAGAAGTGGCTGTAGGTTCTCATGCAAGAAGTGGCTGTGGGTTCGGCTGTGCGTTTCTCATGCAAGCCTGCAGCTGGATCCTATGATAAATCTAGCCCAATAAGTCAAATTGACAGTGCATCAGATGACCTGGGAAAAAGCTACCATGTAAATGAAGCTAAATCTCTTTATAATTTGCTTAAACAATAAATAAAAAACTAACACTTTTTTCTTTTTCAAACAGACTTCATTTTATGAGAGAGGATATTTATTATATGTTTCTCTACTGTTTAGGGATTCTTGCTGAGCAGTTTGTTCCCGATGGGCCTCACATGCATCTTATTACTGGTGACTCCTGGGTGAAACTAATGAACTGGCAACATTCAACCATGTACTTATTTTTTGGCATCTCCGGGGTGGTGGATATCCTAACTTATTTACCCCTGAAAGTGCCGCAGGGCCTGGACCGACTCAGCTTAGCAGTAGCTGTGTTTATTGAAGGTAAGATCTGACTGATCGTTACTGTGCGCTTCTGTCTTTTTCATTCTCCTTTCTGGTACCTGGGTTCCCTACTGAAATACAAGCACCTCTCAGTCCTCCGTGTATCATTTCAGATATTCATATTTGTATTATTTCTCTGCAGGTTTCCTTTTCTATTTCCATGTCCATAACCGTCCTCCGTTGGATCAGCACATTCACTCCTTGCTTCTGTTTGCTGTGTTTGGGGGAGCAGTTAGTATTATGATCGAAGTGTTTATAAGAAACCACATTGTTCTTGAATTGTTCCGCTCCAGTCTCGCCATACTCCAAGGAACTTGGTTTTATCAAGTATGTTTACAGACTTTAGAATTATAAACGCTTTGCCACATGGTAACCATCACTACTGTATGAATAAGAATGTTAACTGCAAGAGTTTAGTGGGCTGATTCGTCTATAACAGTGCTTTCCAAACTGTGTGTTGTGACACATTAGTGTGTCAGCAGCAGTGTGTAGGTGTGTCTATACATATTTTTAAATTTAATTTTTTTAAAATTGTCTTTGGTTTCCGACTTTCCGCCTGCCTGATATGCATATCACATGGTTGACTCGTGATTCATACCTAGTGGGTCACAGATTATCTTAACCTATTGGCGCAGCTCAGTGGGAACTGAAACTATTCCCATTGGCGGCACATTGGCTCCTGATTGCACGTGTAGTCAGTGAGTGGGATAGCAGCGTGTTTGCAGCACGAGCAGTAGTCAGTGCAACTCGGAGAGCTTTGAGGGTGGCAGCTTAAACTCTGAGCACGAGCAGTAGTCAGTGCAACTCGGAGAGCTTTGAGGGTGGCAGCTTAAACTCTGAGCTGAAGTCAGAATTCAAAGTGTTGGGTTTTTTGCAGCTAGCTCCCAGTAGTGCATTGCTGCTCCTGCTCTTGATATATGGATAGGAAGTGGAAGCTTGATGATAAAATCCTAGTGTCTTTATCTAATTTATGTATGTTTCTGTATCTCCTAAAACAAGTTAGTTTAACCTCCTGTTTGCTAGTACAACTGAATTACTGTGTCGCAAAATGATGTAGGTCTAAAAAGTGTGTCGCCAACATTAAAAGTTTGGAAAGCTCTGGTCTAGAATAAAGGGATATTGAGGGTCATAACATTTTGCATCTACAATATTAGTGATTTAATCCACTCCCTAATCCTTTCTGCCTTGAGTACTGCAACTCCATCCTCTGTTGTCTCCTTAGCTGCCGTCTAGCTGCTTTACAATCCATAATGAAAATGCTTCTGCCAGGCTCATCTTCCTTACACGTCGCTCTTCATCTGCTGCACCCCTCTGCCAATCCCTTCACTGGCTTTCTATTTTCTCCAGAATTAAACACAAAATTCTCACTCTGACATACAAAGCCCTCAACTGCACTGCTCCCCCCTATATCTCAGACCTTGTCTCCAGATACTCTCCTTCCCATCCCCTTTGCTTTGCTCACATCCTCCTCCCCTCCTCCACCCTTGTTACCTTCACACATTCCCATCTACAGGATTCTCCAGACTGGCTCCCATCTTGTAGAATGCTCTGCCTCGCTCCACAAGACTTTCCCCTAGTTGAAAGTTTCAAGCGCTTCCTAAAGACTGTTCAGGGATGCATACAACCTAAACTTACCATTACTAACCCCAGTTCCTCTCCTCCTTTGGTATCCCCTTGAACCCCCTTAGCATGTAAGCCTATGAGCCCAGCTGTTTGTAGATCCCCTCTATAAGAGCCGACTACAACAGTGCAACTCTTGGCAGTGCCCTCTACCCTTTTGATCCCTATAAATGTTACCTTGTATACCGCCTATGTTTATAGCGCTGCGGAATCTGTTGCCACTCTACAAAATTAATAATAATTATAACCATCTTGAAACAGATGACTGGCACCAACATGGAATCCAATGGGTTAATAGGATTCGATATTGTAGTCCCGGCGATAATACAGTGTGTTTGTGTTAAAAGGAAAAGAAAACAAAACAAGACTTTTTTCTTTCATGATTTATAGAGAATACAGTTTAAAAAAAAATGTTTCCAATTTACTTCTATTTTCTAATTTGTTTTGTTCTCATGTTATTCTTTGTTGATGAGATATCAGAGCTGCGGAATCTGTTGGCACTTTATAAATAAAGAATAATAATAATAAAAATATCTAGATAGGTAGCGTGCACATGTCTGAAGCACTACATGACAGGAAATAGTGTTGCCATCTAGTGCTCTTGCTGATGTATTACATTGTTGCAAAACTGCTGCCATATAGTGCACACTCCTGAGCTTACATCCCTGCTTTTCAACAAAGGATAACAAGAAAATTGGAAACTTGTTCCCCCATGGTTAAGGAGGAGCCAGGGAGTCGGCTAACTATGAGGTAGGAGGAGCCAGGGAGTCAGCTAACCATGAGGAAGGAGGAGCCAGGGAGTCAGCTAGCTATGAGGAAGGAGGAGCCAGGGAGTCAGCTAACTATGAGGAAGGAGGAGCCAGGGAGTCAGCTAACTATGAGGAAGGAGAGCCAGGGAGTCAGTTAACTATGAGGAAGGAGGAGCCACGGAGTCAGCTAACTATGAGGAAGGAGGAGGCAGGGAGTCAGCTAACTATGAGGAAGGAGGAGCCAGGGAGTCGGCTAACTATGAGGAAGGAGAGCCAGGGAGTCAGTTAACTATGAGGAAGGAGGAGCCACGGAGTCAGCTAACTATGATGTAGGAAGATCCAGGGAGTCAGCTAACTATGAGGAAGGAGGAGCCAGATAGTCGGCTAACTATGAGGAAGGAGGAGCCAGATAGTCGGCTAACTATGAGGAAGGAGGAGCCAGATAGTCGGCTAACTATAAGGAAGGAGGAGCCAGGTAGTCAGCTAACTGAGGAAGGAGGAGCCAGGGAGTCGGCTAACTATGAGGAAGGAGGAGCCAGGGAGTCAGCTTACTATGAGGAAGGAGGAGCCAGGGAGTCAGCTAATTATGAGGATTCTGGCAGTCAGTTGTACACTGAGAAGCAGAAGCCAAGGAGTAGTACTGGGGATGGGTTTAACAAAAGGCTGTGAGCACCAGGCCCCATGGCGACTTACAAATACTAAAAGCTATGCAAGTAAATGAATTAAGTAAAGTATAATCATATCCGTAAATCTGCTGAAATTGGCTTTAATATTAAACATTAGGTTACCTTATGCTTCACTCCTCAGCTGCCCAAGTCTCAAGCCTTTTTTTTACGTGTTGTCACTAACAGAGTGCCCTCCTGGTGCCACTGCTTCAGACTGTTACATATCTCATATAACAGCCAATAAAGTGTGCAGGTGATATGGCCTGTGATTGGCTGTCGTCAAAGGGCAACTGAAAAAGTAAATATAAGGGTACCAAAAGGGGGTTAAAAGGTGTAATATTAAGGGGATTTGGCACCTTTTACTTACAGTGCATAATCATATTTTAATTAATTTATATTCATCACATTTAGTATTTGTATTTAGTGAAAGCCCCATATTTCCTCTTTTATTCTCACTTCCCCTATTTATATTTCATTTGTTTTCCTGAGTATTTATTATTCCCTTGCTCAGTTTACTTTTTTTATTTTTTTATTTCTTCACCATTTATCTTTCCTGGTTACCACTGCCCTCCTCCGTACATCTCCTGTATACTGCCTCTCCCTCTCTCTCTCTCCAGGATGTTTCTGAAAGCCGGCCTAACCGGGGAAGCAGGAAAATCTATGCACCACATACATTACTAGAATGCTAAGGGTGTTGTACTTACATAACTGCCCGACTGCAAAGTACATGAAATAACAAGGTGCACTACCTGTAAAATGCCCAATGTAATCATTTATGCTCTTTTTTTTTGTTTTGTTTTTTTAGATCGGTTTTGTGCTGTTTCCACCTTGGGGAGGCCCCGAATGGAATCAGACTGAACACGAAAACATTATGTTTATCACAATGTGCTTCTGCTGGCACTTCGCGGTAGCATTGTTTATTATGGGCATCAATTATACCTTGGTGTATTGGTAAGTGCGTTTTTAAAAAATATGTCTGTTACCAGGTTGGTAAAGGGATGATAACAAATAACTATCATATACCTTATCCCAAAATGTTTCTGTGATGTCTTTTTATAACATGTGACAGTGAGTGTGAGCAGACAGTGCATTACTATATAACATGTGACAGTGAGTGTGAGCAGACAGTGCATTACTATATAACATATGTGACAGTGAGTGTGAGCAGACAGTGCATTACTATATAACATATGTGACAGTGAGTGTGAGCAGACAGTGCATTACTATATAACATATGTGACAGTGAGTGTGAGCAGACAGTGCATTACTATATAACATGTGACAGTGAGTGTGAGCAGACAGTGCATTACTATATAACATATGTGACAGTGAGTGTGAGCAGACAGTGCATTATTATATAACATATGTGACAGTGAGTGTGAGCAGACAGTGCATTACTATATAACATGTGTGAGCAGACAGTGCATTACTATATAACATATGTGACAGTGAGTGTGAGCAGACAGTGCATTACTATATAACATATGTGACAGTGAGTGTGAGCAGACAGTACATTACTATATAACATGTGACAGTGAGTGTGAGCAGACAGTGCATTACTATATAACATATGTGACAGTGAGTGTGAGCAGACAGTGCATTACTATATAACATATGTGACAGTGAGTGTGAGCAGACAGTGCATTACTATATAACATGTGACAGTGAGTGTGAGCAGACAGTGCATTACTATATAACATGTGACAGTGAGTGTGAGCAGACAGTGCATTACTATATAACATATGTGACAGTGAGTGTGAGCAGACAGTGCATTACTATATAACATATGTGACAGTGAGTGTGAGCAGACAGTGCATTACTATATAACATGTGACAGTGAGTGTGAGCAGACAGTGCATTACTATATAACATGTGACAGTGAGTGTGAGCAGACAGTGCATTACTATATAACATATGTGACAGTGAGTGTGAGCAGACAGTGCATTACTATATAACATGTGACAGTGAGTGTGAGCAGACAGTGCATTACTATATAACATGTGACAGTGAGTGTGAGCAGACAGTGCATTACTATATAACATGTGACAGTGAGTGTGAGCAGACAGTGCATTACTATATAACATGTGACAGTGAGTGTGAGCAGACAGTACATTACTATATAACATATGACAGTGAGTGTGAGCAGGCAGTGCATTACTATATAACATGTGACAGTGAGTGTGAGCAGACAGTGCATTAATATATAACGTGACAGTGAGTGTGAGCAGACAGTGCATTACTATATAACATGTGACAGTGAGTGTGAGCAGACAGTGCATTACTATATAACATGTGACAGTGAGTGTGAGCAGACAGTGCATTACTATATAACATGTGACAGTGAGTGTGAGCAGACAGTGCATTACTATATAACATATGTGACAGTGAGTGTGAGCAGACAGTGCATTACTATATAACATGTGACAGTGAGTGTGAGCAGACAGTGCATTACTTTATAACATATGACAGTGAGTGTGAGCAGGCAGTGCATTACTATATAACATATGACAGTGAGTGTGAGCAGACAGTGCATTACTTTATAACATATGATACACAGTGAGTGTGAGCAGACAGTGCATTACTATATGTGACAGTGGGTGTGAGCAGACAGTGCATTACTATGTAACGTGACAGTGAGTGTGAGCAGACAGTGCATTACTATTTAACATGCGACAATGAGTGTGAGCAGACAGTGCATTACTTTATAACATATGACAGTGAGTGTGAGCAGACAGTGCATTACTATATGTGACAGTGAGTGTGAGCAGACAATGCCTTACTATATGTGACTGTGAGTGGGAGCAGACCGTGCATTACTATATGTGACTGTGAGAGTGAGCAGACCGTGCATTACTATATGTGACTGTGAGAGTGAGCAGACAGTGCATTACTATATGTGACTGTGAGTGGGAGCAGACCGTGCATTACTATATGTGACTGTGAGTGTGAGCAGACAGTGCATTACTATATGTGACTGTGAGAGTGAGCAGACAGTGCATTACTATATGTGACTGTGAGTGGGAGCAGACCGTGCATTACTATATGTGACTGTGAGAGTGAGCAGACCGTGCATTACTATATGTGACTGTGAGAGTGAGCAGACAGTGCATTACTATATGTGACTGTGAGTGGGAGCAGACCGTGCATTACTATATGTGACTGTGAGAGTGAGCAGACAGTGCATTACTATATGTGACTGTGAGTGGGAGCAGACAGTGCATTACTATATGTGACTGTGAGAGTGAGCAGACCGTGCATTACTATATGTGACTGTGAGAGTGAGCAGACAGTACATTACTATATGTGACTGTGAGTGGGAGCAGACCGTGCATTACTATATGTGACTGTGAGAGTGAGCAGACCGTGCATTACTATATGTGACTGTGAGAGTGAGCAGACAGTGCATTACTATATGTGACTGTGAGTGTGAGTAGACCGTGCATTACTATATGTGAGTGTGAGCAGATCGTGCATTACTATATGTGACAGTGAGTGTGAGCACGCAGACAGTGCATTACTATATATGACAGCGAGTGTGAGCAGACAGTGCATTACTATATGTGACTGTGAGAGTGAGCAGACAGTGCATTACTATATGTGACTGTGAGAGTGAGCAGACAGTGCATTACTATATGTGACTGTGAGTGTGAGTAGACCGTGCATTACTATATGTGACAGTGAGTGTGAGCACGCAGACAGTGCATTACTATATATGACAGCGAGTGTGAGCAGACAGTGCATTACTATATATGACAGCGAGTGTGAGCAGACAGTGCCTTACTATATGTGACAGTGACTGCGAGTGTGAGCAGACAGTGCCTTACTATATGTGACTGTGAGAGTGAGCAGACCGTGCATTACTACTATATGTGACAGTGAGGTTGAGTGTGAGCAGAGTCAGACACAGGTGCTATGAGAGATATGAGATTATGGCACTTTAGGGCAGGAAAGAGGCTGTAATCAGAGCTTAGTCTGTGAGGTGAAACCGCTCAGCTCAGAATGTTTCTGTGATGTCTTTTTATAACATGTGACAGTGAGTGTGAGCAGACAGTGCATTACTATATAACATGTGTGAACAGACAGTGCATTACTATATAACATATGTGACAGTGAGTGTGAGCAGACAGTGCATTACTATATAACATGTGACAGTGAGTGTGAGCAGACAGTGCATTACTATATAACATGTGTGAGCAGACAGTGCATTACTATATAACATATGTGACAGTGAGTGTGAGCAGACAGTGCATTACTATATAACATGTGACAGTGAGTGTGAGCAGACAGTGCATTACTATATAACATGTGACAGTGAGTGTGAGCAGACAGTGCATTACTATATAACATATGTGACAGTGAGTGTGAGCAGACAGTGCATTACTATATAACATATGTGACAGTGAGTGTGAGCAGACAGTGCATTACTATATAACATGTGACAGTGAGTGTGAGCAGACAGTGCATTACTATATAACGTGACAGTGAGTGTGAGCAGACAGTGCATTACTATATAACATATGTGACAGTGAGTGTGAGCAGACAGTGCATTACTATATAACATATGTGACAGTGAGTGTGAGCAGACAGTGCATTACTATATAACATGTGACAGTGAGTGTGAGCAGACAGTGCATTACTATATAACATGTGACAGTGAGTGTGAGCAGACAGTGCATTACTATATAACATATGTGACAGTGAGTGTGAGCAGACAGTGCATTACTATATAACATGTGACAGTGAGTGTGAGCAGACAGTACATTACTATATAACATATGACAGTGAGTGTGAGCAGGCAGTGCATTACTATATAACATGTGACAGTGAGTGTGAGCAGACATTGCATTAATATATAACGTGACAGTGAGTGTGAGCAGACAGTGCATTACTATATAACATATGTGACAGTGAGTGTGAGCAGACAGTGCATTACTATATAACGTGACAGTGAGTGTGAGCAGACAGTGCATTACTATATAACATATGTGACAGTGAGTGTGAGCAGGCAGTGCATTACTATATAACATATGTGACAGTGAGTGTGAGCAGACAGTGCATTACTATATAACATGTGACAGTGAGTGTGAGCAGACAGTGCATTACTATATAACATGTGACAGTGAGTGTGAGCAGACAGTGCATTACTATATAACATATGTGACAGTGAGTGTGAGCAGACAGTGCATTACTATATGACATGTGACAGTGAGTGTGAGCAGACAGTACATTACTATATAACATGTGACAGTGAGTGTGAGCAGACAGTGCATTACTATATAACATGTGACAGTGAGTGTGAGCAGACAGTGCATTACTATATAACATATGTGACAGTGAGTGTGAGCAGACAGTGCATTACTATATAACGTGACAGTGAGTGTGAGCAGACAGTGCATTACTATATAACATATGTGACAGTGAGTGTGAGCAGGCAGTGTATTACTATATAACATATGTGACAGTGAGTGTGAGCAGACAGTGTATTACTATATAACATATGTGACAGTGAGTGTGAGCAGACAGTGTATTACTATATAACATATGTGACAGTGAGTGTGAGCAGACAGTGTATTACTATATAACATATGTGACAGTGAGTGTGAGCAGACAGTGCATTATTATATAACATATGTGACAGTGAGTGTGCGCAGACAGTGTATTACTATATAACATATGTGACAGTGAGTGTGAGCAGACAGTGCATTACTATATAACATGTGACAGTGAGTGTGAGCAGACAGTGCATTACTATATAACATGTGACAGTGAGTGTGAGCAGACAGTGCATTACTATATAACATATGTGACAGTGAGTGTGAGCAGACAGTGCATTACTATATGACATGTGACAGTGAGTGTGAGCAGACAGTGCATTACTATATAACATATGACAGTGAGTGTGAGCAGGCAGTGCATTACTATATAACATGTGACAGTGAGTGTGAGCAGACAGTGCATTACTATATAACGTGACAGTGAGTGTGAGCAGACAGTGCATTACTATATAACATATGTGACAGTGAGTGTGAGCAGGCAGTGCATTACTATATGACATGTGACAGTGAGTGTGAGCAGACAGTGCATTACTATATGACATGTGACAGTGAGTGTGAGCAGGCAGTGCATTACTATATAACATGTGACAGTGAGTGTGAGCAGACAGTGCATTACTATATAACATGTGACAGTGAGTGTGAGCAGACAGTGCATTACTATATAACATGTGACAGTGAGTGTGAGCAGACAGTGCATTACTATATAACATATGTGACAGTGCATTACTATATAACATGTGACAGTGAGTGTGAGCAGACAGTACATTACTATATAACATGTGACAGAGAGTGTGAGCAGACAGTACATTACTATATAACATGTGACAGTGAGTGTGAGCAGACAGTGCATTACTATATAACATGTGACAGTGAGTGTGAGCAGACAGTGCATTACTATATAACATGTGACAGTGAGTGTGAGCAGACAGTGCATTACTATATGTGACAGCGAGTGTGAGCAGACAGTGCATTACTATATGTGACAGTGAGTGTGAGCAGACAATGCCTTACTATATGTGAGTGGGAGCAGACCGTGCATTACTATATGTGACTGTGAGAGTGAGCAGACCGTGCATTACTATATGTGACTGTGAGAGTGAGCAGACAGTGCATTACTATATGTGACTGTGAGTGGGAGCAGACCGTGCATTACTATATGTGACTGTGAGAGTGAGCAGACCGTGCATTACTATATGTGACTGTGAGAGTGAGCAGACAGTGCATTACTATATGTGACTGTGAGTGTGAGTAGACCGTGCATTACTATATGTGACAGTGAGTGTGAGCACACAGACAGTGCATTACTATATATGACAGCGAGTGTGAGCAGACAGTGCATTGCTATATATGACAGCGAGTGTGAGCAGACAGTGCCTTACTATATGTGACAGTGACTGCGAGTGTGAGCAGACAGTGCCTTACTATATGTGACTGTGAGAGTGAGCAGACCGTGCATTACTACTATATGTGACAGTGAGGTTGAGTGTGAGCAGAGTCAGACACAGGTGCTATGAGAGATATTTGATTATGGCACTTTAGGGCAGGAAAGAGGCTGTAATCAGAGCTTAGTCTGTGAGGTGAAACCGCTCAGCCTAATGGTTTGCTCTGCTGAGAATGTGCGCGAGGGAAGAAATAAATACAGCTGCTCTGAGGAAATAAACTAAAGTGTTTGTCTGCAAATAGAAATAAGAGGAATCGGCTAATGGTATTATATGTTTAGCTAATACAAACAGTTACTGACTGTAATGAGACTGAAGTGCCATCTGTCACAGCTAGAAATAACACTGATTTTACCTGACATCTTAAATAAAGATAATTCCTGTTACCACATAAATATCGGTCGGTTACCTGAAGTGCTCAATAACTCCACATCTCTGCAGACACTTACAGCTTAGGACACTACAGCTTCTGTGATTTATAAACTAATTTATTGTAAATAACTACTTGGCAAACACGTTTTCTGGATGTATAAAGCCTTTGCAGATCTTACTATAGTAAATAAAGGGACAATATTTAATATTTTACATTTAATTTAAACTAGCAGTAAATGCAAGTTTATATTAAATAGATTTAAAACTTCCTAAAAATTATGGCACATGTAAAAGAGAATATTTTTGCATAAAAAATTAGTTGCTGGAGGCGAGGCTTGGTCACGCAGGAGATGGCCGCTTGCTAAAACAGCTCCCAGGCCCTAACCCCCCCGATCCGGTATCTCCTAATCAGCTGCACATGTGAAAATAGATGTAAATGCAGTAGGAACGCTCCATCACTCACCGGGCCTCAGCAAAGAAATGAGTGGAGGTAACTCCACACTGAAAATAGACTCAGGAATACAAAAGGTACCGGGACTGCAGAGGGCCGCAACACGCAGCCCTCTGCAGCACATACAGCAAAAGGGAGTAAATGTTTAGCCCGGCTTCAAGGCTAAGAGGAACAATCCCTGCTGGATGTAAGTATAGGGAGCACCAAGGTGAACAGCCCCACACAGTCATTATAAAATTAACATACTGGGATTGGACATAATTAAAAGAGGGTATCGATCTTCACTTTAACAGTGTTTAAGGAAGCTGAAAGTACACTGGGCCATTAAACCAGTATAAAACTTTAGCAGCACCTAAAGAAACTTGCCATAAAAGTGCCCTGCTAGGCCTTTGCTATAGGAGACTGCGCAAACCAAACACAGCATAAACCAAACTGCAAATATCCCTTACACTCACCGCACCGCCATCTTAGAGGCAATACCCAACACAAGCATTTAGCAGCAACTTAAACCTACAACACCTGAGCAAACTGGGCTGCAACAGGCAAGGGGAAGTAAACATACCAGAAAAACCTTAGATCTTTAGATCACAGAGTAATGCCAGCAAAGAAGTCACAAAAACTGACACCCCCTCTAAAAACAAAATGATCAATCAATATTTAAAAACCAGCTAAGGTGCCAACACATATGATAGCAGAAGTACAAACCCACACCTCAGAGAACCAGACTCACTCTGCAGCGATAACAAGGGACGATCTACAGACATTAGCCATTAAAGAGGACATAAAAGTGGCAATGGCAGATATATGCGCAACATGTTTCAGAAAATAAAGAGACATGAAGCAAGTAGATTAGAGTCACCACTTTGGAGTAAAGTCATAGCATTGCAACACAAGATATACAGCATCTGTCGCAGCCAGGAAGAAATCATCCAAAATTTACTGGATAAAGTGGAAGACCTGGACAACAGGGGCCACAGGAACAACCTGCAATTCAGAGGTGTTCAGGACACCATTACACCTGCGGCTCTGCAAGGATACCGCCAAGACCTCTACAGAACAATAAAAGGCACAAACACATTATCAGAGGTGATCATGGAAAGAGCACACAGAGCCCTTAGGGCGAAACCTCCAGCAAAAGCACCGCCACGTGACGTGATAGTAAAATTCCTAAACTATCGAGATAAAGAAGAAATACTGGAACCTCAGTCCCTATCACACTTCAAAAGCGCAGGGAGCTACAATTTATAACTTCAGTTATAAGAGCGCAGAAGATCCCATACAGATAGGGATTCCCAGTCAGTATAATAGCCACAAAGGGTGACAAGTCGGCAATATTCAGAAGGATGGAAGATTTAAATGATTTCTGTGAAACACTACAAGTCCACATACCACCACCCAGGAACTATCCACCATCGGATAACAGATTACAATCAGAAGACCACACAAAGAGAGATGATCGCAGAGAACTTGAAAACACTAGCAATGGTCAACCTTCCTCACAAAACACTGATCGTCCACAGCAACTTGAGAACAGTCTCCCTGCACAAGTAGAACTCTGCCCACAAAGCCTACATAAAGATAATCCGGCCATTTGGCTGGGTAATGTCGAAACATGTAAAATGTCATGCAAACCCCTGAAGGTTCACAATAAATAATCACCCTGCACAAGGTGAACTTTGCCCTCAAAGACCACACAAAGAACAACCAACCTACCAGTGGGGTAACATTGAAAATATGCAATAATTGTTCCTTGAAAATTTTTGAATGTTTAATTATGTTTCATAAATTGTTGCTTAACACACAAATAATAGAAATGATGACATAAAACCCCACATAAATGCACTAGATAACATAAATACAACAGAAAATCACGATATGGCACTAGGATACACCGTCCCAGAAACACAATTAATAAAGTGTTCACTAAAGCAAAACACACAGTACCCCCACCAATAAGCATAGGGAAATTTTCACAGCCGGATACCTACTCATCACTAAACAAAATCAATCACCCACTGAAATAGTATATCTACAACACAGTGTTTAATGCTTAGGGGTTTACCTCTCAGCAGACCCAGACACTCTGTATCACACCAACTACAAACACTTAGAGAGAACGCTAATAAGCGATCTCTCAAACTGGAAAAACAAGAAACTCTCGTGGCTAGGCAGAATTGGCGTGGTAAAAATGAATGTACTCCCTCGCATCCTCTACATTCTACAGACCCTCCCAATACCACAACCACACAATTACATCATGAAATTGCAAAACTTCATAGACACAGATATTCATTTGGAATGGGATAAAACCAAGGACTCACAAACAAACACTATACTTACCCAAAGAAAGAGACGGACTGGGCATTCCCAACTTATCCCTATACAGACAGGCAATAATGACACAAAGACTAGTAGATTGGTGCACAAATGACCCAAAAAAGCATTGGATACAAATAGATAGATCCATACTGCACACCGACAACCAAGGCTCCCTGGCTTGGATACCAAAGAAAGACAGACCGATCATATTAGATGCTTACCCATTACTGAAAGAGTTCTTTGCTGTTTGGGAGAAAATAACATATACCTCCTCCCACATATCCACTCCAACATCACCATTAACACCATACCAAAATACCCCTGGCCTTACCATTAAACATACCAAAAGCATACACATACACAGGTCAACATGTTTAATCAATTGACCCATCAAAATAAATTAAAACGTTTTATAGAAATCACTGCCTCAGATACTGATACATCACTGAACTGGCTATCATACGCACACATACATCACTTTATCACCTCCCAAAGATATCAAAATGTAATTACTCAGATCGACAACAAACTTTGAGAAGTTATGCGTGTTGAAGCATACTCCAAATCACTTAATATCCATCCTAAACAAAATCCTTCTAGTACCGTATAGAAACCACCTTCCTAAATATACTAAAACATGGGGGAAAGAGCTGGACACAGAACTAAGTCTAAAGACATAGAGTAAAATATTAATTAACACCAAAATGGCCTCCATCTCAGCACAAGTTCAAGAAACAAATTATACATTTTTAATGAGATGGTACCTAACCCCAGCTAGGTTAAAAGTAATATATCCTACAACCACAACGGGAAAATGCTAGAGGGGCTGCTCGGAAGAGGGTACAATACAACACATTTGGTGGGATTGACCAAACTCCAAAAATTTTGGTCAGACATAATAACCTACATGTCCAGATCACTGGAAACCATAGTACCCAGAGACTCCAAGATTTTGCTGTTTACCAACCTCCCCAAATAAAAAAGTAAAGACAAATGCAAGCTGTTGCTCACAATGATTAGTAGCGCAAAAATCCTGATGCCTAGACACTGGAAATCTCCCACAGTAACCTCTTTGAGGGACTGGATCACACAGGTAGACCTGCTCCTTCAGCTAGAAAGGTACCACTACATTAAAACTGGCACAGCTGAAACACGCGAGCTGATGCTAAACACCTGGAAAAACAACAAACCAACTTAATATATTAACGCCATCAATTTATATGTACCCCCCATCCCCTATGCCCCTCAGACTGACAGTGACCCTGCAATTACACGCTAAGTAAACAAAGGATAGAGAGACATGAGTTAAACAATGTTGAATTGAATACAAAAGTATATGTATAATGTTTTGTTTTTCTCTGAAACCTATGTACTTCGGAGCTTAATTACACCGGTTACACATTAGATTTCTGTGTTCTGGGCATGAAGCAACCTACTGCAAGCTACTCCGTGCCCTATAGTTAGACCATTTAAACAAATAAAACACAGCATTTTTCCTTCATGATTCAGATGGAACATACAATGTTTAATGTACTTCTTTTTTCTTGTTATCCTTTGTTCTTTGCTGAAATGCAGGGAGGTAACCTCAGGAGCGTGCGTGTGTATGCAGCACTTTATGGCAGCAGTTTTGCCCCGTTATACATTAGCAAGAGCACTATATGGTAGCAGTTTTGCCCCGTTATACATTAGCAAGAGCACTATATGGCAGCAGTTTTGCCCCGTTATACATTAGCAAGAGCACTATATGGCAGCAGTTTTGCCCCATTATACATTAGCAAGAGCACTATATGGCAGCAGTTTTGCCCCGTTATACATTAGCAAGAGCACTATATGGCAGCAGTTTTGCCCCGTTATACATTAGCAAGAGCACTATATGGCAGCAGTTTTGCCCCGTTATACATTAGCAAGAGCACTATATGGCAGCAGTTTTGCCCCGTTATACATTAGCAAGAGCACTATATGGCAGCAGTTTTGCCCCGTTATACATTAGCAAGAGCACTATATGGCAGCAGTTTTGCCCCGTTATACATTAGCAAGAGCACTATATGGCAGCAGTTTTGCCCCGTTATACATTAGCAAGAGCACCAAATAGCAGCTTTATTTCCTGTCATGTAGTGCTCCAAACGTTTGTACGCTTCCTATCTAGATATCTCTTCAACAAAGAATAACATGAGAACGATGCAAATTTGATAATAGAAGTAAAGTTTAAACGTTTTTTTTAATTGTATTCTCTATCTGAATCATTAAAGAAAGAAAAACTTGGGTTTTAAGTCCCTTTAACTTGTTTTTGTTAACTGGTTCTACATAGTATTATCTGTGCACTAAGGTCTATGACAGCCACACGGACGGGGAAGAAGCACTGTGAGGCACAGAGGGCTCCTGCATGGTTGGCACAGAGGGCACCTGCATGGTTGGCACAGAGGGCATGGTTGGCACAGAGGGCACCTGCATGGTTGGCACAGAGGGCACCTGCATGGTTGGCACAGAGGGCATGGTTGGCACAGAGGGCTCCTGCATGGTTGGCACAGAGGGCACCTGCATGGTTGGCACAGAGGGCACCTGCATGGTTGGCGCACCTGCATGGTTGGCACAGAGGGCTCCTGCATGGTTGGCCTATCCCACTCCTTGCTGACGCTCACTAGTTTTAGTGTATGTTTTGGTTCCCTTTTAGGTCTTATAGTAGTGTATTACATGCAGTTATACTAAAATTGGTGTACACTGTCCCTTTAACTGTAGTGTTCTTATGTCACACAATGTAACCTATCAGCTGCTTACCTTGCTGTCTGTCACTTTATAAATAAAGCTTACATTAATATTAATAATTGATGGCAGTGTTCGTTTTAGAGATGCACACAGCAGTTTTGTTCAAGAAAAATCCAGTGCAGCAATGTACTTTGTATACGTGAGGTCACTGATATATTCTCTCTCTTACAGTTGTGTAACAAGGCACAAGAAATTGTCCGGTGGCGTGAATATCAGCATCCGTAAACTGAACAGTAAGTGTGAAGCACAGGCCGCTCTACTAGAAGCTTCTGAGGAGGAATAACGTGTACGTCAGTATCAGGACTCTGGCTGGGAGAATGAAAGAATAAACAGAAAACCATTATCCATGCACTGAAAATAATTATTGGATGTACAGGACATGTATTTGTATTATGGGAACTTTGTCTGCTATTGGGGGGGTGGATACGCTCACCATGGAACAATAAGGAAGTGAGACAGTTTTACCGCTACAGTAAAACCCCACTGTGTTTAATTACTGTTGATGAAGCGACTTTGGAATTTCAAACTTCACTCATTTTGTATTTATTTGGAAAAGAAGAGTATTTCTGTATTTCAAAACTTTGTAAAGAAACTTTTTTTTTTTTTTTTTCCATCAGTGATCAGTTTTAGAAATTAACAATTTGATCAAGAAGTGCCATTGTGGCCTAGTGGATAGCTAAGGAACTTTGAAAACAAGAGGTTTAGAGTTCAAATCTGGGTCTGGCTGTTGGGCTTTCATGCTGCACGCCCTTCCAACAATTTGACCAATTAAGGATCTCTTTAACGAATGTTTTTGTTAAGTTTAAATGAATATAAATTGCACTGAAATCCATTGTTTGTGTAATATTTACTAATTGAAATCCAGACATACGTGTATGTGTATATACCTGTGTGTGTGTATATATATATATATATATATATATATATATATATATATATATATATATATATATATATATATATATATATATATATTAATCAGTGTTAAGTGTATGCACTCTCATCGTCATGCCACAACAGCCAGGGTGCTGTGAAATGTATATATAAGTTCAGGTATTAAGCACTCACTGGTCTTCAGCCGTCTGTGATACAACAAATATTTCTTAAAGGGACAGTCTAGGCCAAAATAAACTTTTATGATTCAGATAGAGCATGTAATTTTAAACAATTTTCCAATTTACTTTTATCACCAATTTTGCTTTGTTCTTTTGGTATTCTTAGTTGAAAACTTAACCTAGGAGGTTCATATACTAATTTCTTAGACCTTGAAGGCCACCTCTTTTCAGAATGCATTTTAACAGTTTTTCACCACTAGAGGGTGTTAGTTCATGTATTTCATATAGATAACACTGTGCTTGTGCACGTGAAGTTATCTGGGAGCAGGCACTGATTGGCTAAACTGCAAGTCTGTCAAAAGAACTGAAATAAAGGGGCAGTTTGCAAGTTTAAAAGCTTGAAAACATGTTTGGCCTAACATATATTTAGTTAGTTTTATTTAACACTCGCACAGCACAGTATTCAATTAGTATTCAATAAAAACTGTACCTGTAAAATAGTGACAATTACTGTAATAAAATTTGCCAGACTACCACTCTGAGACAGATTGCACTGTGATGCTGTAAACAGAGTAAACTGCACATAGCATGATGGTGCCAGTCAATTTTCTTGCAATCTCACAATGAGTACACTGTTTCAAAATCCTTGGAGGTTGAACTTCAGCTCCACAAAGCGCTGTATTAGCAAAGCGCTGTAAAGTGAGGTATACCTTTGTATGTATGTGTGTATATATATATATATATATATATATATATATATATATATACATATATTCCTGCGCTATTTTTGCAGGAGGAACTAAGTTCCCTTTGGACAGAGAACAGAAACACTTCAGTAAACACTGCTGCTGCTGTTGGTGGGAGGAGCTGGATCACAGTCTGGTTAGAGGGATAGTGTGATCCTCTAGTAACAAGCAGTAACACTTACTACAATACACTAAATACAAGCCTGTCAGCAGTCCTACTGTGTGATCACCCTGCACTGTGTGTAACACATGGTGCTTACATTTCTAAGTTGCTTGATCTGGGGTTATTTAGCTCCCCTCTGCAGAAATAGGACTATTGCACCTTATTGAGACTCTGTGACAGAGGAGGATTCTCAGGCCCAAAGAAGGGGGATCTTGGTGAGTTCCTACACTTTTTTTTTGTAGGACTTGACCTCTGTGTGTTTATGTATGTGTGTGTGTGTGTCTGTATATATATATATATATATATATATATATATATGTGTGTGTATGTATATATCAGTGTATGTGCACTATATTACATAAGAGACAATAAGTCCCAATGCAGTTATAGTTTAAACAAGTAAGCTAAGGCTCTCACAAATCCTACTGCAATGCTTTCCCCAAATGTCTGTGTTCAATTAAAGTTTCCAGCATTTTTGCAGGAGCTGTGTGCTGCCAGCCTGCCACCCAAGCTAATTATGTTCTGCACGTGCTTGTATAATGTTACAGAACTTTTTGTCTGAATTTCCAAACAACTCCTCTGCGTCAGTTTGCAAAAAAAGTGCGCCTACATTTGAAACATCTGCACAGCTTAAGCTGAAGAACAAACAGCTCATCTGTATTTGGAGTTTACTTACCCCCAGACAGTTTGGGAAGATATTTACATCTCCTGTGCCACTGCTACAGATATAAGCTATGCCCGATTATCTTGCCACAGCATTACTGATTTTGAAGGATCTTTAGAAGTGTATATATTCCAATTGTTAAAATTGTAAAAAAATAATCCAATCCAACACACAGATTTCAAAAGATTGTACAACTCATGACAGGTCACCTATAATCATGCACAAAAAAGCTATTTGTTGATTGTTACAAAACACTTTGGGTAGACTTATTAAGCAGCGGATACTTCTTTCTACGCCCATTTTTTCTGGTCCGCCAGAAAAGTTAGTTAAGAAACAGCGGTCGCACCTTTTAAGTGGCGGACTGAAATCATCCTGATCCAATTGGGATGATTGACACCCCCTGCTAGCAGCCAATAGGCCACGTGTGTGCAGGGGGGCTGCATTGCACAAGCATTTCCCTATGCTGTTGGCATTTAGCAAGGTCGAGCAGACATGATTCGCTACAGCAAATACGAAGATCCCAGTATTTTACCATCTGCCCAAGATTCACAAGAGTCTGGTCAACCCACCTGGGAGACCTATTATATTGGGCATAGGATCACTTTCAAGTAATTTATCGGAATATATCGATAAACAACTACAACCGTATGTAAGAACGTTGCCATCCTATTTAAGGGATTCTACTGAAGTCTTGAACTTACTTAGAGATATGGAATGGGATGACAGCTACATCATGGTGACCAGCGACATAACTTCGTTGTATACCTCAATCCCACACGAAAGAGGTCTGGAATCCATCAGTAACTTTCTGGACAAGGATGAAAATATGCCCCAATCCCAGAGGAGGTTCATATTGGATGGGATAGATTACATCCTGAAACACAACTACTTCTGTTGGGATGGAGTTTTCTATCGTCAGATATGTGGGACTGAAATGGGGACCAGGTTCGCGCCCAGCTATGCCAACCTCTACATGGGCAGATGGGAAACCATCTTTTGGGAGTCCTGCCCAGCGGGCACGGACCTGGTCCTATACAAAAGATATATAGACGACCTTCTAATCATTTGGAAAGGAAGTCTGGAAGATCACGAACACACATTGGAAGTAATGAAATGAATCAATCAAACCTAAAATTCCCAATACTATTAGTAAAGACCACATTGTCTTTCTAGACCTTGATATCAGAGTAGAAAACGGAAGGATTTAGACCTCGACTCATTTCAAGAAGGTGGACTCCAATTATTACATTCACCAATCAAGTTGTCACCATAAGAAATGGATTTCGAACATCCCTAAGGGACAGCTTATGAGGATCAAGAAAAATTGTTCAAACAATGAAACTTGGATGAAACAACCCCAAACACTCAAGAATAGATTCCTAGAAAGGGGATATAACGAATAATAACATAAAGAGAGAAACCCTCCTAACATATAAAACCAAACAGAATATAGGAACCTCAAAGAGCCTGAAAATCCCTTTTATAACCCAGTATAGTGAAAGAAAGAAAACCATAGAGGACATAATAAAATGACACTGGCATTTACTCAAGGACGATGATGTTATAGGCGAACACCTATCTGAACGACCATGCTTCATCTATAGGAAGGCAAACAACCTAAAGTCAATCCTAGCTCCAAGTGTCCCCAAATGCAAGACACCCAAGAACTCCATAGGGGTGTTAGGCAAGAAGCTATATGGCTTCTATCCATGCCACTCATGTAAGGCGTGCAAACATGGTATAAGAAACAACTCTTTCAAGTCTAAAGTCACCAACAAGGTTTTTAAGGTTAAACAAACTCTAAGATGCACGGATCACTTTGTGGTATATTTAATTGAATGAGGCTGTGGTCTGCAGTATGTCGGCCAGACAACCAGAAAGTTGAAAGACAGGATCCGGGAACATCTATTGCAGATCAAATGGGGAAAAGTGGACTTGCCTCTCTATATACACTTTAAAGAAGTTCATGGAAGAAGTGACAAAAGTTTCAGATCCATAGGAATATGTAAATTGAGTAAAGATTGGAGGGGTGGAAATATGGAATCCAGAATGTTGAAGATAGAATCCAAATGGATCTTCAACTTAGACTGTATCTATCCTAGAGGACACAATGCCAATTTCAAAATAGTGCATTTATTCAATTAGCAATAGTATCTGAAACCAGATACCCCCCTTTTTTAACACCTCAGACTTTATATGGGTCAATGCCCCACTTATAATCCAATCCCCAAGACTCTCTTGGCCCGCTAGGCTAACCTCCTATAGATTTGTAATGGGAATTTCAACAGTCACTCATTACATTATATTGTAGGACATTAACTAATATTTTGGTTGTTGATTATGAACAGAATAAAAGAATATATTAGATAGAGACATCGCGATTTAAGTAGTATTTCTCAATTTTTCATATTGTCCATATGTATATATATCATTTGTAATCGGTCCATACACATTTCATATAAACATTCGATGTTAAGTTTAAGTTTTTATTTTTGTATATCCTTTACATATGTCCTTTTTTATATAAATACAGGTTTTTAAACATGGACATTAGATAGTATGGAGGACAATAGATTACCTATTAAGGAGATGTATTAGATTAATATCCCATCCAGTAGACACATTTTATACATGTATTATTTATACTTTTTATACATGCATTATTTATACATTGTGTATATATATATATAAATGTCCAAACTAATAATATATGACTTCAGCATGATATAAAGTCTAAAAACAAAATGTGAATCCTGGTATTTATGAGCCTAAAATCTAGTCGCCATATTATATTATCCATAAATTTATCACTACAAAAGAATACTGATGAATACTCCACCAATATTATCTGTATCAGATATATATTTTTAAAGCATTTGCCCACATCCAAAATGGCCCCGCAATGACCAGAACTAAAGGAACCGGAAGTGGCTCCGAAAAAAACGGAAATGACGCAACCGGAAGTCACATACAAGCGGACATCCGGTTAGCAAAATAGCAACGCGGTAAGTTTCTGGCAGGAATCCTACCGCATCCGAGTTAATTTGGCGCCCTTTTTACAGAGAAACACCCATATTGTTAGGTATATAAGGTTAGTAATATTAAAGCCTCATACTGTCTTGAAAAAGGCCCTTATGTTGGGCCGAAACACGTAGACTACCTAGAAAGATTTGTGAAGCTTCATATACTACCAGGACTTTTTGGCATTTGGGGTAAGTTGATTTACCGATAAGCTATACCTCATAGGCCCTTATTGTTGAGTATTTCTTCTTTTTGTTTTCAGGTCAATGTTTTCAACAGACTAGGATACTGGATCAGGACATACTCCCTAGGATTTTTTTCACTCATTGACACTCTTTTTATTCATTGACTTTTTATTCATTGACATTTTATTCATTGACATTTTGGATATCCTTATGGATTAATCGGATTGGGATTAACTAATCCGATCAAAGACTGTGATTCTCATTTATTCCATGATTATATGTTGTTTATTTCTTGTGTAAATATTATTATTGTTTGTAATCACATTTAATATTATCGCATATCCACTGGGCAACTCAGGCCTTTCATAATCGGAACATTATAGGGCAAGTTAGTCCTATATGGTCAATATATTGTTATATCTGTATGTTCACATTCACTCTTTGCTACATTTGTTTTTATATTGATTTTAGCTATGTTGTTGGAGCAAATTCACCAATAACACTTGTCACACTGCTCTTTTTTGATATATTTTTTACACCCCTTGGACAAACCGGTATTGATCCAGTATTTTTACATTTTTATTTTTCACACATTGTGTGTTATATACACTTTTACACTTTGCATTTTTTCACATTGTGAGTTTTGAATCTGTCACTTTAGAGCTATCCATTATACTCACTAAGTTTTTGTTTCTTGTCTTTTCCAATCTGTTCCGGATAGGATTGAATTTTTAATTTGGTTATATATACATCTTATGGTATTTTTTCCATTGTGGTATCCATCTTTCAAATTGTGGTATTCGTTTTCTGTGGCACATAACCACATTGTTATTTATCTATTAGGACCTTTTCTGTTGTTATAAACCACACCGGATGGTGAAGTCACCTCCCACTTTTTTACATTAGCCATATTAGATGAGATAATCTGTTTGAGCTGTTGTGTGTAACAGGTTTTAATCGACCTAAACCCTTCAGTTTTTAGGTTGGTTTTACTCATTATCCTTATATTATCTTTTATTGTAATTTTTGCTATTTTAGATGTTGTATTTTTTAACCTATTTTAACTGTAAGAATTGTAATAAATTGTCTCCACTCTCAAAGACATCATCTGTTCTTGATAGAGTACCTATAAGTAAGCATATGGTATTCCAGAGTACTGGCACCTGTATTATACCTTAGCCTTTGGCGCTCCTATATATCCACCATTGCATCCCATAGATCTATTGGTCCCAAAAACGTAGGCTTCCTCAATCAGGGGCTGATGAAAACTCGCCAGCATAGAGAGAAATCACTAAAAAAATATTTTAGCCCTTTTTTGAGCATTATATTGAAATGTAGGAATCTTTCCTTCACATCCAGAGCCCTGCAATGTGAGATAAATGACTCTCAAGCTAAAAATTGGCATCCTAAAATTCTTTGAGGGACATCCCGGTACTGACTTCTCTGATAAACTCACCAGAACGGGGAGCCTTCAATCATTGGGCGGTCTATGAGCATCTGAAGATACATAAAGTTTTAACTGTAGGGTGTGTGCAAACATTACAGGGAACTTTCCAACATGTTGTGGGTCTTGTAAAGAATTATTTATTTATTTGTAAAAAGTATTTTTTACGAGATGCTAGGTATCCTTATTGCTCACATGTGGCTACAGAAACAATCACATCTAACCAGAGAAGTTTAGTCACAAGCAATGATTACAGCAAACGCATGCTTGTACTCTTACTTGGATCAACCAATTATAAATGTGGTTTTATCATGGATAACAAATATATAAAAATAATTGATAATGGGTTGAAAGAGTTTGTTGGAATTTAAACTTGATGGCTTCACCTCTGCATAACTTTTAAAGATCATTTTAGGTCCAACAAATTAGCTGCACTCTAGATCTGCTGGATGGAAAATATAGATATGCATTTGCTTCAAAGACTAGTTTGTACCTACTCACTCATTTAATCTAAACATGCTGATTCAGCAGTTAAGCAAGTGTTGTATCATATGGACTTGCCAAGAGATGGCATGAAATTGTTTTATTTCCCTCAATATGAATTAACTTTCATCCTTCACAGACTGAAAAAACTGAGCACCATGAAGTTGGGTAATAATAATCGTAACAGCAGCTTATACCTGGTTGGTTCTCAGGCTGTGTACTGATATGTCTAGTATACTTTGCAAGGAAATCATTCTTTTTTTTGTATATAACTATATAATACAGCTTTTAAAATCTAGTGATATACAATAGGGACAGTTTACTCAAAAAATGTCTCCCCTTTAATTTGTTCCCAATTATCCACTTTACCTGCTGGAGTGTATTAAATTGTTGACAAGTATTTCCATTAACCTTATATTAGCATTTAAAATTGTTGATTTAGCCTGTGATATCGCCACCCATCCTGAAAGTGCTGTGTTAACACACCCAGTAGAATAAATTACACTCCCAGTGGGTTATAGAAGAGATAAGGTAATAAAATGTTAATTTTCCATTGTTCTCTTCAAGTATTGGTGATTGGTTTATGGACAGATATAAGATAAAGAAGCATGTATAGGTACACAATGTGATAAAGTAATGAAATCTGATTATACCTACAAGCTCAACCCATTTTAGTAGGTTGTGGCTTCAAAACACAAAATCATCTAATTCATATACACAAATAAGCCTTTAAAAAGCAATCATCATACATTTTATACTCTGCAACTGGTTAAACAAGTAATTGGAAATATATTAAAGGGACAGTCAAGTTAAAAAAAAAAACTTTCAGGATTCAGATAACGCATGTCATTTTAAACAACTTCCCAATTTACTTTTATCATCAATTTTGCTTTGTTCTCTTGGTATTCTTAGTTGAAAGCTAAACCTAGGAGGTTCATATGCTAATTTCTTAGACCTTGAAGACTGCCTCTAATCTGAATGCATTTTGACCATTACAGGGCATTAGTTCATGTGTTTCATATAGATAACATTGAGCTCTTGCACGTGAAGTGACCTAGGAGTAAGCACTGATTGGCTAAAATGCAAGTCTGTCAAAAGAACTGAAATAAGGCGGCAGTCTGCAGAGGGTTAGATACAAGGTAATTACACAGGTAAAACGTGTATTATTATAACTGTGTTGGTTATGCAAAACTGGGAAATGGGTAATAAAGGGATTATCTTTCATTTTAAACAACAAAAATTCTGGTGTTGACTGTCCCTTTAAGGGAAAAACTTATTTAAAGTATACTGTCCCTTTAATCCACAATCTATGTGAAAGACAGTGACACACACAGAACTGATCTGTGACGACTTTGTCACCTTTTATACTGTAATTGTAAACTAAGCAGAGTTAGTTTTGGAATACATAAGGTATTATACGTGACAAGAAAACAGGCTCTGCAACATTTCTAGAAATAGACATAGGTGTTCATCTATAAAAAAATGTAATATGATAATTTTGAAAGTGCATTTAGAAAGTTTTCCAGGATTAAGGCTTTGAAATAAATAAGAGAAATGTTATGACTCACAATATACTCTGTGCTCTTTCTCTCCTCTGTCCAGAATTCATTTGCTGAATTTGAAACTACCTAAGTTGCCGGCAAGTAACAGTAATTTACGGCTCCATTTTAGTTTGCGGATTGCGTGCAGTCGCCCTTTTCGTGTAGGTGTAAATTAGCGTTGTGTTAACGCTTCCATCTGATGCCAGATTACTTGAGAATTAGTTACTATGGTAACCCGGCCTTACACTATGGGACTGTATCACATATACAGTGCCACATACAATAGAACCGGCGTGGGTATCATATATTCAGTGCAAGCATTTACGAGGTGAAAATGGAGAAATCTTACTCCATTGTCACCTCACTACACATAGGCAGGCGCAACAAGCCTTGTGCTGAGTATATGAACACCTGTAACTCCCTAAAATCAAAATGAACCTCACAACCGCCATCCCCCCTACTGCAATAGCTAATAAATGTATTAACCTCTAATCCGCCAACCCCCATATCACTAAGTATCTATTAAAGTTATTAACCCCTAATCCGCCACCCACCCACAATGCAAAGTATCTAATTACACCATTAAACCCTAATCTGCCATCCTCCCACAACGCAAAGTACCTATTTAACCTATTAACCCCTAAACCACATTCCCCCCACAATGCAAAGTATTAATCTAATCACTAAGCCCCCTAACCTAACACCCCCTAAATTAACCCAATTACATAAAATAAAAAACTATTTTACTAATAAATTAATTAAAAATACCAAAATCAAAAATACTAATTTAAAATTAAAATAAAAAATCCTAACATTACATTAAAAATAAAACCTAAGATTACATCTGTTCACCTATAATCTCAATGTACATGCTAAAACTATTTCTACCCCCCGTCTCCGCACCTGTAGAAATCTGCACACTGTGGATCCTCTCCAACTTTCTAACCTTATTCAAAAACGCCTTCCCCACACTTCCATGGTATCCTGCCCTGGCCTTGCTACAAGCCACTATAACAATACTCTCTCCTCTGCACTCGCCACCCTTGCTCCTCCACAAATACACAAAACCCCACGTCGTCAGCTCCAGCCCTGGCACTCTCAGCAAACACGTTATCTACAAAAATGCTCCTGTGGTGCTGAACGTACCTGGAGGAAATCCCGCTCTGAAACCGATTTCCTACACTGTAAGTTCATTCTTTATTCTTAATCCTCTGCCCTTCACTTAGCCAAGCAAAACTACTTCTCTTCTCTCATATTTTCTTGCTCCTCAAACCCTAAACGTCTCTTCTCCACTTAGTGCTCAAGACTTGGCAGACTACTTTTTCAACAAAACACTTACCATTCAAAGTAAAATCCCACCACAAGACTGCAACCTTCCATATCCGCCTCCGGTCACCCCCTCCAACACTCTCAGTACCTTCCCCCCAACCACTGAGAACGAGGTGAGTTCTCTAATATCTTCCTCACACCTCATTACCTGCCCACTTGACCCTATCCCTTCACATCTAATACCTTCTCTGTCCTCTACCCTCACCCCAGCTCTTACTCACATATTCAACTGATCCCTTACTACTGGTTCATTTCCATCATCCTTCAAGCATGCAAAGGTCACCCCCATCCTCAAAAACCCTCCCTTGACCTCAATTCTCCTGCAAACTACCACCCCATACCACTACTTCCTCTTGCTTCTAAAGTCCTGGAAAAAACTAGTTTTCAATCGCCTAACACACTTCCTATCATCCAACTTATTGTTTGACCCCCTGCAATCTGGCTTCCGTCCCCAACACTCAACTGAGACTGCCCTCACCAAGGTTACTAACGATTTTCTTTCTGCTAAAAACAATGGCAGCTATTCTATATTTATCTTACTTGACTTGTCTGCTGCCTTTGACACTGTTGACCATCCCCTCCTCCAACGGACTCTCAACTCCCTTGGGCTCTGTGACATTGCCCTCTCCTGGATCCACTCTTATCTCTCTAATAGGTCCTTTTCTGTCTCATTTGCTGGTGACTCCTCCTCTCCATTGCCTCTGTCTGTTGGAGTGCCTCAAGGCTATATTCTAGGCCCTGTACTCTTCTCTATTTATACTTCCTCACTGCGTAGACTTTTCAGTAGCTATGGCTTCAACTATCACCTCTATGCTGATGATACTCAGATCTACCTAACCACCCCTGCACTCTCTCCTCCTGTCCTTTCTCACATCAGCGACTGCTTATCTGGAATTTCTTCCTGGATGGCCTCTCACCACCTAAAAATCAACATGTCCAAGACTGAGCTTCTTCTAATCCCCCCAACTAATTCTACTCCAGTTTATAACTTTAATATCACTGTTGGTGACACCACTATCTCCCCATCACCCCAAGTCCGCTGCCTAGAAGTTACACTTGTCTCCAATCTGTCCTTCATACCCCACATCCAATTGCTCTCTTCATCCTGTCGCAATATCTCCAAAATTCGTCCTTTTCTGAGTGCTGAAACTACTAAACAGCTAATCCATTCTCTAGTAATTTCCCGCCTCTCCCCCTTCAATCCATCCTAAATGCCTCTGCTAGGCTAATCCACCTCTCCCGACTCTCTGTATCCGCTGAACCCCTCTGTGAGTCCCTTCACTGGCTTCCCTCTCACAGCAGAATTAAATTCAAAATGCTCACTCTCACCTACAAAGTCCTTACCAATGCAGCCCCCCCCATACCTGTCCTCACTCATCAACAAATATACTCCCGCCCGTCCCCTAATCTCCAACAACGATCTACTCCTTGCCTCTTCTACCATCACCTCCTCTCATGCTAGAATACAGGACTTCTCTCGTGCGGCACCAACCCTCTGGAACGCACTTCCTCAGACTTTCCCCCAACCTCTCCTCCTTTAAACGCTCCCTAAAGACCTTCTTGTTCAGGGAAGCCTATCACCAAATCAGTAACTAATGAATTCCCCTTGATTAATATTTGCTCTCATCTAACTCCACACTAACATCATTCCCACCTTTGCAGTCCCCACCTCCTGTTTCTCCCCCTCCTACTCATTTAGATTGTAAATTCCCACGGTAACAGGGCTCCAAATTCCCCCTGTATTTGTTTGTTAAATTTTGTCTGGTGTCTCATATTGTACTGTCCTTTTTATCTTTGTTACCTATGGACAGCGCTGTGGAATCTGTTGGCGCTTTATAAATAAAGAATAATAATAATAAAATAATAATTACATTTAAATACAAAATCTAAGATTACAAAAAATAAAACAATCTAAGATTATAAAAAAAAACAATCAAATTTTTTTGAACATGATTTGAACAGCCAATAGGATTTAAGCAGCTCTCATCCTATTGGCTGATTTGAAATTTTCGGCCAATATTAATGCAAGGTACCCCATCATAAAATGGGTACCTTGCATTAAATCTTTAGTGTGCGGCAGACGGTTGCATGAAGAGGAGCCTCTATGTCGGATGATCGTGCCGCCACTGAATAGATGATGTCTCCGCAAATGATGAAGATATCACCGCCTGGATGAAGACTTTGCTCCTCCTGGAAGAAGATGGATGTCAGGAACGGTGAGTACATTTTTTGGGGTTAGTGTTAGTTTTTCTTTTTTTTTTTTTTTTGGGGGGGGGGTGTTTTTTTTTATTAGGGATTTTTTAATGGGCAGCAAAGAGCTGATTGACATTTTAAGGACAATGCCCATACAAATGCCCCTTTAGGGGCAATGGGTAGATTAGATTTTTTTAGAGTTAGGTCTTTTTTATTTTGGGGGATTGGGTGGCTGGGGGGTTTCACTGTTAGGGGTTAATTTGTAGTTTTTTAGGTGAAATAGCTGATTGCTTAAAGTGACAGTCAACACAAGAATTTTTGTTGTTTAAAAAGAAAGATAATCCCTTTATTACCCATTCTCCAGTTTTGCATAACCAACACTGTTATCGAAATACACTTTTTACCTCTGTGATTACCTTGTATCTAAGCCTCTGCAGACTGCCCCCTTATTTCAGTTCTTTTGACAGACTTGCATTTTAGCCAGTCAGTGCTCACGTGCATGAGCTCAATGTTATCTATATGAAACACATGAAGTAATGTCCTCTAGTGGTCAAAATGCATTCGGATTAGAGTCAGTCTTCAAGGTCTAAGAAATTAGCATATGTACCTCCCAGGTTTAGCTTTCAACTAAGAATACCAAGAGAACAAAGAGAAATTGGTGAAAAAAGTAAATTGGAAAATTGTTTAAAATTACATTCCCTATTTAAATTATGAAAGTTTTTTTGGACTTGACTGTCCCTTTAAGGACAATGACCTACAAAAGGCCCTTTCAAGGGCTATTGGTAGTTTAGTCTTAGATTAGGTGGTGTTTTATTTTAGGGTTTGTTTTTTTGTTTTATAGGGGTATTAGATTTGGTTTAAAAAAATATTTTTTATAATTTTGCTTATTATTTTATGTAATCTTAGATTTTTTTATTTTTGTAATCTTAGATTTTTTTTATTTTATGTAATCTTAGATTTTGTATTTAAATGTTATCTTAGGTTTTATTTTTTATGTAATGTTAGGATTTTTTATTTTAATTTTAAATTAGGATTTTAGATTTTGGTATTTTTAATTAATTTATTAGTAAAATAGGCCTAGATTACGAGTTGTGCGTTAGGGTTAAAAAGCAGCGTTTAGAGGTCCTAACACTGCTTTTTATGCCCGCTAGTATTACGAGTCTTGCAGGTACAGATGTACCGCTCACTTTTTTGGCCAGACTCGAAAATACCGCAAATCCACTTACGTCAATTGCGTATCCTATATTTTCAATGGGACTTGCATAGCGCCGGTATTACGAGTCTGCCAAAAAGTGAGTGATAGACCCTCTCCTGTCAAGACTGGTACCGCATTTAAAAGTCAGTAGTTAAGAGTTTTACACTACAACACCGTAGCATAAAACTCTTAACTAAAGTGCTAAAAAGTACACTAACACCCATAAACTACCTATTAAACCCTAAACCGAGGCCCCCCCACATTGCAAACACTAAAATAAATTTTGTAACCCCTAATCTGCTGAACCGGACATCGCCGCCACTATAATAAACACATTAACCCCTAAACCGCCGCACTCCTGCATCGCAAACACTAGTTAAATATTATTAACCCCTAATCTGACGTCCCTAACATCACCACCACCTACCTACATTTATTAACCCCTAATCTGCAGCCCCCAATGTCACCGCCACTATATTAAATGTATTAACCCCTAAACCTAAGTCTAACCCTAACCCCCCTAACTTAAATATAATTGCAATAAATCTAAATAAAATTACTATCATTAACTAAATAGTTCCTATTTAAAACTTAATACTTACTGTGACAGACCCTTCTGTCAGTACTGAAAGAGTTAACTTTGTTCAGCTTTAAGAAGCTATTTTCTAAATACAAGGTTGCTGGTATCAGCTATTGTGTGTTGTAATTAAGTTTAAGTGATAAACATTCACATTGTTTAATCCCATCCAGAGAACAGACGCCCAAGTGATAAGAAAGGCTCAAGTGTGTCTTGTGTTTAACTTGTTTATCTGCTTAAGTAATGTAATTCTATTGTGGCATGTCAAAGGGCGTTTTCCCTCTATCTAATGTACAATATTCTTTCAACCCCCCATCTGGGGTCAGACCTGCATAAATACTGGGCATATAGCCTTTAATAAAGTGCATTTTGTTTTAACCTTCAATGTGGAGCCTGGTCTCATGTTTGAGGGGGGGAATTAGCTGGGTTGTGAGTTGCTGATCTCACATTCAGGGCATCTTCCATCTGGTATTAACCCTTGGTATCCTGTTGGTACCATAACAATTGGTGGCAAGCGACAGGAGGATCCTTATCGCCCAGAAGAGCAACTACACATCCAGACCGAATGGGAATACCGTATGAAAGGCTAAAAAGAGCTACCCTTAAAGACCTGCAAGAACAACGGGGCCAACAAACCAGTAACCTCAGGAAGAGGGAGATTATTACAAGACTGACCAAGATGGATGGAGTACCATGGCCCGAAGGAACCAATGAGCCCAGCATATCAGACAGAACCCCCGAAGAAGCAAGCTTTGACCGGGCGGTCAAAATAAGACTGGCACATTATGGCCCCAACCCATCTGTGGAAATTATCGACCGGGTCATAGCAGCTGTGGAGGCCAACCTACTTCGCCAAAGCAGCGCTGCAGCAGCCCAAGTCACAGCAACCCCAGTGGAAAAGAGAAAAGTGCATTTTACAGCTTTTAAAAACTTCTTGGAAACAGAAGGAGAGATTGATGGGTACCTTGCGGATTTTGAGAGGCAATGTGCACTACACCAGGTACCCGCAGAGGACCGGGTCACGATATTATCCAGAAAATTATCCGGCCGGGCCAGTGAGGCTTTTCAGCCACTCCAGATGAGGAAGTCGGGGATTATAATACTGTAAAAGAGGCTCTGCTCTCCAGGTATGCGGTTACACCGGAGGCATACCGGAGGCGGTTCAGAGACACTGTTAAATTGGCTGGTGATTCCTACGTTGAGTGGGCATGTAAGGTGCACCGCACAGCAGCTCACTGGATGGTGGGGTGCCAAGCCGTATCTGGGGAAGAGGTGCTGCAGCTATTCCTGTTGGAACATTGCTTTGACAAGTTATCAGCAGGAGTTAGAGAGTGGGTTCGGGACCTTAACCCTCCACCCTGCATGAAGCTGCTCGCCTGGCAGATGAGTATATGGATGCCCGCAAACTGGATACTGCTACCACTAAGCCCCCTGCAGTCACCCCAGCAGCTGCCAGTTACCAACCCCCGGTGCACCGCTATACCACACCGCCTTCAGCCACAAACTACCCTCAGACAGCCCGGTTCACCTCACGGGATTACTCACAGCCTATTCGGTGCTTTGGATGTAAGCAACTAGGGCACAAAATATCGGAGTGTCCCCTAAACACTGCGAACCAAGCACAGTCCTGGAGGAGACCCGCCAACGGAATCCCACGTAACCCTCAGCCTGCTGCCCACTGCGTAGAGGGGGAAGAATGCTGGGGCATCCTACATGAAGCAGACCCCGTGCAAGCTGTCCACCGGGATAACCGACAACAGCACCGGCAACTGGTTTAAGTAAATGGGAAGGAGGTCAGTGGTCTACGGGATACTGGCGCTACCATGACCTTGCTCCAAAAGAACTTGGTGTCTGAGAACCAGCACACCGGAGACACTGTGGCTGTGAGGGTGGCAGGGGGCACTGTGTTCTGCCTACCTGTTGCCCGGGTACATTTGGATTGGGGAGTGGGCGCTAGACATGTGAATGTGGGGGTCATGAAGGATTTACCAGCTGATGTTCTCCTTGGAAATGACTTGGCCCCCCTTGTTTTGGCCTACGCTCCCATGGGTCCAGCTGATGTTAACCCTGTGACTACCCGTGCCCAGACCCGTGCCGCCGAGACCGACCCACCTGCTGCTGAGACCCAGGTAAGACTATCTTCCCCGACTTGTACCCTGGATCAGGTCCCCTTAGGCTGGGATACCCCAGAGACGTACGGAAGGGAAACCCGGGAGGATCCAACCCTTCAGAAGTACAGGGCTAGGGCAGATGCTGGAGAAGAGGGGGTAGATGGGGAACGTTATGAGTGGGTGGGGGATAGGCTATATAGAATCCCCAAACCTGCCCAGAATCCACAGAATCGGCAGCTGGTGGTGCCTACGAAATACCTGCAAGAGATTCTGCGGATTGGGCACGATGTACCATTAGCTGGACATCTAGGGTCCCGCCGCACAGCTCATAGGATCACCCAAAATTTCTTCTGGCCCAATTTTAACCGAGATGTGCGGGTACATTGTAGTACTTGTGACACCTGTCAACGGGTGGGTAAGCGGGGGGATCACCCAAAAGCTAGGCTTATGACTATGCCTGTCATTGGGGAACCCTTTTGCCGCAAAGCCGTTGACATTGTGGGTCCACTGGCCAGGGCTAGTCCATCAGGTAAGAAGTATATTCTCACTGTGGTGGACTATGCCACTCGTTACCCAGAGGCAGTAGCACTGTCGAATATAGAGGCAGAGACAGTCGCTGACGCCCTGGTTAAGGTTTTACTAGGGTTGGGTTCCCTAAGGAGATTCTCTCTGATCAGGAGACCCAGTTCACTGCTGTGCTCACCCAGCAGCTGTGGAAGGTGTGCGGCATTAAACCATTGCTCAGTTCGCCTTATCACCCACAGACTAACGGTCTCTGCGAGCGCTTTAATGGCACCCTCAAGCAGATGCTGAGGACCTTTACTGACACTTGCAGAGACTGGGAACGATTCCTGCCTCATCTGCTATTTGCGTACAGAGAGGTGCCCCAGGAATCTACTGGGTTCTCTCCCTTTGAGTTACTCTATGGGGGAAGGGTCCGCAGCCCCCTGGATCTCATTAGAGGACACTGGGAGGGAGAGAGAGAGCAGGAGGGGATCCCCATAGTACCATATGTTCTGGAACTCCGGGACCACATGGAGAAACTGTCCCTGATGGTAAGAGAGAATCTCCAGGTGGCCCAGGGGAGACAGAAGGGGTGGTACGATCGGGGAACCTGGGTCTTCCAGGTTGGACAGAAAGTTTTGGTGCTCAAGCCTGTGAAGACCAACAAGATGCAAGCATCTTGGCAGGGCCCGTATAAGGTGTTATCTCAGGTGTGTCATACTACCTATATTATAGCCAGCTGTGCAGATGAAAGGATCCAGCGATCCTTTCATGTGAACATGCTGAAGGAGTATCAGGAGAGGCCAGAGGATGTTGCTGCAGTGTGTGCCCCTGCTGCAGACGACCCAGAGAATTTACCTCTACCCGACTTATTAGAGAAGGACCCCCAGACTGACCTCACTAGTCTTGTGCAGCTAGGGGACCGGTTAAACCCTACCGAGAGGGTACAGGCAAGACAGCTCCTGTGGGAGAAGCAGGCGATGTTCTCCCAAGAGCCCGGCTACACTACTCTAGCTGTACTTTAGGTAGAGACCCCTGGACAGAATCCCCTGCGACAGCCTCCCTACCGTATACCCGAAGCAGTCCGAGAAGGAATGCGGAAGGAGATACAGGAGATGGCTCGGATGGGAGTCATCGAGCACTCCGATAGTCCTTGGGCTTCACCTGTAGTCCTGGTACCTAAGAAAGATGGGACCACCCGGTTCTGTGTGGACTACAGGCAGCTCAACGAGAGGACCACCACTGACGCTTACCCGATGCCCCGGGTAGACGAATTACTAGACCGTATTGCTAGGGGATGCTATCTGACCACCATAGACCTGTGTAAAGGCTATTGGCAGATTCCCCTGGCCGAGGATGCTATCCCCAAGTCGGCATTCGTCACCCCATTCGGCCTGTACCAGTTTAAGGTCATGCCCTTTGGGATGAAGAATGCTCCGGCTACCTTCCAGCGTATGGTGGATAGACTCCTCGATGGTTTCCAGGAATTTCCTTGTGCATACCTAGGTATGGCTGAAGTACAGTACTTGGGTCACCGAGTGGGGTGTGGGAGCCAGAGACCGGAGCCAGCCAAGGTAGAGGCTGTGGCTAACTGGCCCACACCTATCACTAAGACCCAAGTGCTAGCCTTCCTGGGGACGGCCGGGTATTACCGACATTTTGTCCCAGACTACAGTACTATCGCCAAGCCCCTGACTGATCTGACTAAAAAGAACCTCCCCAAACAGGTCCTGTGGTCTCCAGCTTGTGAAGCCGCGTTTCAGGCACTGAAGCAGGCTCTTGTGAATGACCCTGTCTTGGCTGCCCCAGTCCCTAACAAACGTTTTCTCATTCATACAGATGCTTCCATGTATGGACTGGGGGCTGTGCTGAGTCAATTCGGGGAGGATGGAGGAGAGCACCCTGTCGCATACCTAAGCAGAAAGTTGTTACCTCGGGAAATAAGTTATGCGGCAGTAGAGAAGGAATGTTTAGCCCTGGTCTGGGAACTGAAGAAGTTGAACCCTTATCTATATGGACAGGAATTTTTCCTCATAACGGACCACGATCCCTTAGTCTGGCTTAACTGGGTCTCAGGAGACAATGGTAGATTGCTGCGGTGGAGTTTAGCCCTCCAACCCTATAACTTCACCATCAGCTACCGGCCCGGTAAGCTAAACGGGAATGCAGATGGCTTGTCCCAGCAAACTGACATGCCTACCACCTCCTAGTCCGGTCATCCCCAAGTTGACCCACCAAAGGGTCAAGCCGGGTCTGCCGGAATGTTCCACCAGGGGGGAGCCATGTGACAGACCCTTCTGTCAGTACTGAAAGAGTTAACTTTGTTCAGCTTTAAGAAGCTATTTTCTAAATACAAGGTTGCTGGCATCAGCTATTGTGTGTTGTAATAAAGTTTAAGTGATAAACATTCACATTGTTTAATCCCATCCAGAGAACAGACGCCCAAGTGATAAGAAAGGCTCAAGTGTGTCTTGTGTTTAACTTGTTTATCTGCTTAAGTAATGTAATTCTATTGTGGCATGTCAAAGAGCGTTTTCCCTCTATCTAATGTACAATATTCTTTCAACCCCCCATCTGGGGTCAGACCTGCATAAATACTGGGCATATAGCCTTCAATAAAGTGCATTCTGTTTTAACCTTCAATGTGGAGCGTGTCTCATGTTTGAGGGGGGGAATTAGTTGGGTTGTGAGTTGCTGATCTCACATTCAATGTATTGACAGCCTCCGACAGTGTATTAACGGTTTGGGCTGTCATTGGAAACCTAATATTATTTATAGATTAGCTGCTCCGTCCTGATACTTTCTATGGGACACGAAAATGTTTGCGGCAGTCAGAGTCCGGTTGCTGAAATTGAGGTATAACGGGCCATTGGCAGCAGTCGATGAACAAAATTGCTTCCGACAGCATTCTTATTGTTTTGCGAGCGCACACAAACCTAATTACGGCTCAATGGAAACAAGCCCTTTGTGTTTTGGAGATTCTGTGAATGCAGAAAGCTTCTGAGCTGGTTAAAGACATTAATATAAACAAATATGATTTACTTCCTTAATATAGATTGTTATATGAAGCATTTGCTTTGTGCTTCCCATATTTTTCATGTGATAGTACCAAGTTGACACAATTTTACTGTGTCTTCAGGAAAATAATAGACTTGCATTAAATGATTGTTTCATTTTGATTTGCCATTTTGTTAAAAAACTTAAAATGTTAATAATGTGCTTAACAAACATTTAAATCCAAGATATAGGCGCACAAATATATTAGGGTACTCACATTTGCTATTTAGAAATATATATGACACAGAGTCCACTTATACAGCGACTAATTCACACTAATTCCCAGCTCTGACAACACTGTTCCCGCACCTGCTTCTTTGCAACAATTATATACATTTCTAAGTCAGAGCACAAACTAGGAAGTAAACACTATGGCCTAGATTTGGAGTTTGGCGTTAGCCGTGAAAACCAGCGTTAGAGGCTCCTAACGCTGGTTTTAGGCTATCTCCGGTATTTGGAGTCACTCAAAATAGGGTCTAACGCTCACTTTTCAGCCGCGACTTTTCCATACCGCAGATCCCCTTACGTCAATTGCGTATCCTATCTTTTCAATGGGATCTTTCTAACTCCGGTATTTAGAGTCGTGTCTGAAGTGAGCGTTAGACATCTAACGACAAAACTCCAGCCGCAGGAAAAAAGTCAGTAGTTAAGAGATTTCTGGGCTAACGCCGGTTCATAAAGCTCTTAACTACTGTACTCTAAAGTACACTAACACCCATAAACTACCTATGTACCCCTAAACTGAGGCCCCCCCACATCGCCGCCACTCGATTAAATTTTTTTAACCCCTAATCTGCCGACCGCCACCTACGTTATACTTATGTACCCCTAATCTGCTGCCCCTAACACCGCCGACCCCTGTATTATATTTATTAACCCCAAATCTGCCCCCCACAACGTCGCCGCCAGCTACCTACAATAATTAACCCCTAATCTGCCGACCGCAAAGCGCTGCCACCTACATTATAGCTATGTACCCCTAATCTGCTGCCCCTAACACCGCCGACCCCTATATTATATTTATTAACCCCTAATCTGCCCCCCACAACGTCGCCTCCACCTGCCTACACTTATTAACCCCTAATCTGCCGAGCGGACCGCACCGCTACTATTATAAAGTTATTAACCCCTAATCCGCCTCACTAACCCTATAATAAATAGTATTAACCCCTAATCTGCCCTCCCTAACATCGCCAACACCTAACTTCAATTATTAACCCCTAATCTGCCGACCGGAGCTCACCGCTATTCTAATAAATGTATTAACCCCTAAAGCTAAGTCTAACCCTAACACTAACACCCCCCTAAGTTAAATATAATTTTAATCTAACGAAATTAATTAACTCTTATTAAATAAATTATTCCTATTTAAAGCTAAATACTTACCTGTAAAATAAACTCTAATATAGCTACAATATAACGAATAATTACATTGTAGCTATTTTAGGATTAATATTTATTTTACAGGCAACTTTGTAATTATTTTAACCAGGTACAATAGCTATTTAATAGTTAAGAACTATTTAATAGCTAAAATAGTTAAAATAATTACAAATTTACCTGTAAAATAAATCCTAACCTAAGTTACAATTAAACCTAACACTACACTATCATTAAATTAATTAAATAAAATACCTACAATTACCTACAATTAAACCTAACACTACACTATCAATAAATAAATTAAATACAATTCCTACAAATAACTACAATGAAATAAACTATCTAAAGTACAAAAAATAAAAAAGAACTAAGTTACAAAAAATAAAAAAATATTTAAAAACATAAGAAAAATATTACAGCAATTTTAAACTAATTACACCTACTCTAAGCCCCCTAATAAAATAACAAAGACCCCCACAATAACAAAATGCCCTACCCTATTCTAAATTACTACATTTCAAAGCTCTTTTACCTTACCAGCCCTGAACAGGGCCCTTTGCGGGGCATGCCCCAAGAAATTCAGCTCTTTTGCCTGTAAAAAAAAACATACAATACCCCCCCAACATTACAACCCACCACCCACATACCCCTAATCTAACCCAAACCCCCCTTAAATAAACCTAACACTAAGCCCCTGAAGATCTTCCTACCTTGTCTTCACCCTACCAGGTTCACCGATCCGTCTTGAAGAGCTCCTCCGATGTCCTGATCCAAGCCCAAGCGGGGGGCTGAAGAGGTCCATGATCCGGCTGAAGTCTTCATTCAAGCGGGAGCTGAAGAGGTCCATGATCCGGATGAAGTCTTCATCCAAGCGGGAGCTGAAGAGGTCCATGATCCGGATGAAGTCTTCTATCAACGGCATCTTCAATCTTCTTTCTTCCGGATCCATCTTGCAGACCTCCGACACGGAACATCCTCTTCTCCCGACGCCTACTACCCGAATGACGGTTCCTTTAAGGGACGTCATCCAAGATGGCATCCCTCGAATTCCGATTGGCTGATAGGATTCTATCAGCCAATCGGAATTAAGATAGGAATATTCTGATTGGCTGATGGAATCAGCCAATCAGAATCAAGATCAATCCGATTTGCTGATCCAATCAGCCAATCAGATTGAGCTCGCATTCTATTGGCTGATCGGAACAGCCAATAGAATGCAAGCTCAATCTGATTGGCTGATCGAATCAGAATATTCCTACCTTAATTCCGATTGGCTGATAGAATCCTATCAGCCAATCGGAATTCGAGGGACGCCATCTTGGATGACGTCCCTTAAAGGAACTGTCATTCGGCTAGTAGGCGTCGGGAGAAGAGGATGTTCCGCATCGGAGGTCTGCAAGATGGATCCGGAAGAAAGAAGATTGAAGATGCCGTTGATAGAAGACTTCATCCAGATCATGGACCTCTTCAGCTCCCGCTTGGATGAAGACTTCAGCCGGATCATGGACCTCTTCAGCCCCCCGCTTGGGCTTGGATCAGGACATCGGAGGAGGTAGGAAGATCTTCAGGGGCTTAGTGCTAGGTTTATTTAAGGGGGGTTTGGGTTAGATTAGGGGTATGTGGGTGGTGGGTTGTAATGTTGGGGGGGGGTATTGTATGTTTTTTTTTACAGGCAAAAGAGCTGAATTTCTTGGGGCATGCCCCGCAAAGGGCCCTGTTCAGGGCTGGTAAGGTAAAAGAGCTTTGAAATGTAGTAATTTAGAATAGGGTAGGGCATTTTGTTATTTTGGGGGTCTTTGTTATTTTATTAGGGGGCTTAGAGTAGGTGTAATTAGTTTAAAATTGTTGTAATGTTTTTCTTATGTTTGTAAATATTTTTTTATTTTTTGTAACAGTTCTTTTTTATTTTTTGTACTTTAGATAGTTTATTTCATTGTAGTTATTTGTAGGTATTGTATTTAATTTATTTATTGATAGTGTAGTGGTAGGTTTAATTGTAGATAATTATAGGTATTTTATTTAATTAATTTATTGATAGTGTAGTGTTAGGTTTAATTGTAACTTAGGTTAGGATTTATTTTACAGGTAATTTTGTTATTATTTTAACTAGGTAACTATTAAATAGTTCTTAACTATTTAATAGCTATTGTACCTGGTTAAAATAATTACAAAGTTGCCTGTAAAATAAATATTAATCCTAAAATAGCTACAATGTAATTATAATTTATATTGTAGCTATATTAGGATTTATTTTACAGGTAAGTATTTAGCTTTAAATAGGAATAATTTATTTAATAAGAGTTAATTAATTTCGTTAGATTAAAATTATATTTAATTTAGGGGGGTGTTAGTGTTAGGGTTAGACTTAGCTTTAGGTGAGCTCCGGTCGGCAGATTAGGGGTTAATGTTTGAAGTTAGGTGTCAGCGATGTTAGGGAGGGCAGATTAGGGGTTAATACTATTTATTATAGGGTTAGTGATGCGGATTAGGGGTTAATAACTTTATTATAGTAGCGCTCAGGTCCGCTCGGCAGATTAGGGGTTAATAAATGTAGGCAGGTGGAGGCGACGTTGAGGGGGGCAGATTAGGGGTTAATAAATATAATATAGGGGTCGGCGGTGTTAGGGGCAGCAGATTAGGGGTACATAAGGATAATGTAAGTAGCGGCGGTTTACGGAGCGGCAGATTAGGGGTTAAAAATAATATGCAGGGGTCAGCGATAGCGGGGGCAGCAGATTAGGGGTTAATAAGTGTAAGGCTAGGGGTGTTTAGACTCGGGGTACATGTTAGGGTGTTAGGTGCAGACGTAGGAAGTGTTTCCCCATAGCAAACAATGGGGCTGCGTTAGGAGCTGAACGCGGCTTTTTTGCAGGTGTTAGGTTTTTTTTCAGCTCAAACAGCCCCATTGTTTCCTATGGGGGAATCGTGCACAAGCATGTTTTTGAGGCTGGCCGCTTGCGTAAGCAACTCTGGTATCGAGAGTTGAAGCTGCGTTAAAAATGCTCTACGCTCCTTTTTTGGAGCCTAACGCAGCCTTTTTGTGGACTCTCAATACCAGAGTTATTTTTATGGTGCGGCCAGAAAAAAGCCGGCGTTAGCTACGCGGGTCCTTACCGACAAAACTCTAAATCTAGGCCTATATGTTATAACATAACAGCGAACACCATATTCCTCCCTTACTTTAAATTAGAGACATAACAATTAAACTAAACATAAATATAACTATCTATAACGGGGTCGCCAACCTTTCAGACCTCAAGGACCACTAAACTCACAATTTTGAATCCTGTGAACCACTAACATGATTTAAAAAAAAAAGGTACAAACCTCTATAATGTGTATTTGTGTGTGTATGTATATATATATATATATATATATATATGTATATATATTATATATATACTGTGTGTGTGTATATATATATATATATATATATATATATATGTGTATATATATATATATATATATATATATATATATATATATATATGTATATATATATATATATATATATATATATATACAGTATCTCACAAAAGTGAGTACACCCCTCACATTTTTATAAATATTTTATTATATCTTTTCATGTGACATTACTGAAGAAATTTCACTTTGCTACAATGTAAAGTAGTGAGTGTACAGCCTGTATAACAGTGTACATTTGCTGTCCTCTCAAAATAACTCAACACACAGCCATTAATGTCTAAACCGTTGGCAACAAAAGTAAGTAGACCCCTAAGTGGAAATGTCCAAATTGGGCCCAAAGTGTCAATATTTTGTGTGGCCACCATTATTTTCCAGCACTGCCCCTAACCCTCTTGGGCATGGAGTTCACCAGAGCTTCACAGGTGGCCACAGGAGTCCTCTTCCACTCCTCCATGATGACATCAAGAAGCTGGTGGATGTTAGAAACCTTGCGCTCCCCCACCATCCGTTTGAAGATGTCCCACAGATGCTCAATAGGGTTTAGGTCTGGAGGCATGCTTGGCCAGTCCATCACCAAGGCAGTGGTCATCTTGGAGATGTTTGGGGTCGTTATCAAGTTCGAATACTGCCCTGTGGCCCTGTCTCCAAAGGGAGGGGATCAGCTCTGCTTCAGTATGTCACAGTACATGTTGGCATTCATGGTTCCCTCAATGAACTGTAGCTCCCCAGTCCCTGCTTTTCAACAAAAGATACAAAAAATGAAGAAAAATTTATAATAGAAGTAAATTAGAAAGTTGTTTAAAATCACATGCTCTATCTGAATCATGAAAGAAAAATTGGGGGTTTCATGTCCCTTTTGTGAATTCCCTGCTTTTCAACAAAAGATACCAAAAAAATGAAGAAAAATTTATAATAGAATTGGCCTTTCCTTTTAGAGGGACATAAAAGTGCAAAAACTCTATACAGGGTTAGAACATTTTATTTTTGCACTGTTGTTTGCATATATAACTGTGTTTAACCCAGCAAATCATTGCTTCTCTGAAGCAAACTTTAACAATGTGTTTAACACTTTTGCAAGGGTTAAACACAGTTATTTGCAAGTAATAGTGCTATAGTAAAATGTTCTAATCCATTTTTTTTTAATTGAATGTCCCTTTAATTACAGTGCACACATTAGTTACATGTTAAAAATATTTTCCCATGTTTACAGTGGTCTCTTAACATCCCAAACTACCAGATCACCCTAAATCTAATCTAAATCTAGTTCCTGTAAATAACTATATCGAGATGACATCAATACTGAGACCATAGATAGTGATTTCGTTAACTCGAATTAATGTTATATCCCAAACAACAACAGACTCCAAAAGCCTACAATTAATAAAAGCTACTAAAAAAGCATATACTCACACTAAATGTTTCAGGTACCCCATACCATATAATATAATAGAGGATACTACACGAATAATAACACTCAGGGGTTAATTTTCTGAGACTAATTGGGCAAGACTGTTTTTAATTAACCTCATTAAGAAATGTATATGGTTGTGCAAACATTGCACCAGATCAGAGGTCTATGAGTACGGCTCAACAGAGCTGAAACGCGTAAGACCTGACCTGATCTGATGCCCTTTTAAGTTCCCTATGTTTTGGATATGCTTTTAACGAAATTTCAATAAAATTCAAGTTTTAATCTACTCACGGCTGGATACTCCCTTGCTTGTATTTGGATATATATATATATATATATATATATATATATACACAGATATATATATATATATATATATATATATATATATATATATATATATACAGATATATATATATATATATACACATATAAACACACACATTAAAATGGGCGGAGCCATCTGAGGGGCAGGGCTAGTGCTCCCCCATCTTCAAAAGTCACCAGCCGCCACTGGCTGTACGCCATTGAATTTAGTATGATGGGCCAATTTGGGGGAGTCATACTTTTCCAGGATTTGGCTATTGCCGCTTTGGTTGCCGTTAAAAGGTATATTCATAAATATGCCTGATGTTTAGGTAAGACATGAGTACCAATGTGGAGGAGAGCATTGGAGGGGGTTTTGGGGAGCATTATACCTAGGCCGGATAATGTCCGAAAGCAGGTATTCCATAAGGGTGCTAGTTTAGGGCATTCCCAGCATATGTGCAAGGTATCCCCTCTCTTCCCGCAGTTACGCCAACACAGAGGTGAGGTAGATCCATACATTTTATTAAGTCTGGTGGGGATATAGTACCAGTGTGTTAACAGCTTATAGTACGTTTCAAACAATGCCATCTTGGTAAGGGAAACTGTATGTTGCCATACCTGCGGGGAGATGGTCATGTTTAGATATATAATTCCCATTTAAGTAAGTGGGGAAGCTTATTTTCACTGTCCGTGTTTCCTATTAGAGAATAGTGTATAGAGAGGGGTCTATGTAATCTGTTTCCTTTTTGCTAGGTTGTTTCCCATAATGTGCGGGGACAACATAATTCAGGTTTAAAACCCCAACTGATTAGGAAGCTCCTCAATTTAGTGTATTCGAATGTCATGTATTGGGGAAATACAGATTATGTCGTTACTTCTTCTAGTGTTAAGAAGCGCGGGGTTGGGGAGATAGACCAAAGGTCTGAGACCATTTGTAACTCTAGTTGTGCCCATCTCTGTGGATGTGAGTCAGGCAGACCTCGGAGTAGGCCCTTTAGAGGAGTGATAGGCGAGGGGTGCGGGGCAATATGGGGATAATGTCTAATCATATCCCACATCGCGAGACATTCACGTATTATAGGGTTAGTAATGTTCGAGGTTCAATGTGAATGGGGAGGAATCCAAATTAAGTCGGGTAAGTATGTGTGGTGTGGTAATGAAGCCTGTTCTATAGCTTTCCATTTGCTGGGAGATTGTGTGGCTCCCCACTGTGTGACATGTGTGAGCATTGCTCCTTCATAGTAGTGAAGAATCAAGGGGGAGGCTATCCCTCCACGATGCAGGGTGCTCTGCAAGATTTTGTGTGCTACTCTGGGAGGTTTGTGTTGCCAGATGTATTTTGTGAATTCACTTTGCAATTGATGCAAAAGGTGACCTGGAACTCTAAGTGGGAGACACCTGAAAAGATACGTGATTTTGGGTAAAAATGACATTTTGAGGGCTGTTAATCTACCTATCCATGATATGTGAGTGTAATCCCATCTGTCTTTCAATGTACGCAGCTCAGAGATCAGAGGTAGATAGTTATCTTTTATCATCTGTGATATATTATTTGATATCTTAACTCCTAGGTGTGAGACAAAGTTATTAACGCAATTAACTTTATATTGAGCTTTGAGAAAATCAACTACTTCTTGGGGTAAGCCCCAGGTAAAGATTTCAGTTTTGTCTAAGTTTAATTTGTAAAGGGACATATGGCCAAAAAATTCAAGGATATCCTTTAATCTAGGGAATGAAAATAGTGGGCCTTCTCTGCATCCAGTGAGATGACAGAGAATGGCCTATTCAGTCTGGTGGATTCAGTGCAGATATTAAGCAAGCGCCTGGTATTATCGGGACCTTCACAGTGGGGTATAAACCCAACCTGGTCTAAATCTATAAGGTGTGGAAGTAGCTTGGATATGCGGTTAGCTAATAATTTGGCATAGATTTTGACATCTAAGTTAATCAAAGAAATTGGTCTGTAACTGGAACAGAGAGATGGATCTTTTTGGGGTTTGGGGATGGTTATTATTATGGCTTCTAGGAACTCCCTGGCAAATTTTCCCTCCTTCCCGGCCTGGTTAAAAAACCTAAGGAGTAGAGGTGCTAATTTGTTTATATAAGTTTTATAGAAGATCGCCGGGTATCCATCCGGGCCCGGTGTTTTAAAAGCTTTCATATGCTTGATGACATATTTAATTTATTTGAGTGTGAAGGGGGCTGTAAAGGACTTCCGGTGTTCTATTGATAGGGAGGGGAGTTTCAGATGATCTAGGAACATACGAATTTCTGGGGTAGTGGCTAGCGAGTGACCAGAATCCTCTTCTAAATTGGTGTAGTCTAGATGTGCTTACCCTATTTTTGAGTTTATTAGCCAACAGAGTATCAGCTTTATTGCTCTTATAGTAGAAAAGTTGTTTTAATTTAAGCAAATTAGCTTGGGTGCGTTTTAATTCCAACTGATTTATGTGATTTCTGAGTTTTGTGATTTGTTCTGTGGTGGTGTCTTAAGGTGTAGTTCTGTTAAGGAGTTCTAATCGCCATAGTTCAATATGGGATTGGGAGAGGGGTAGGCCCGAATTTTTTTTAAAATAAGCTTGTCTCCTAATGATAAGGCCTCTAAAGGTGGCCTTTGCGGCGCCCCAGAGTGTGTCATCTCGGACTTGTTTGTTGTCATTTGATTGGGAGTAAAAGATGATTTCTTTTCTAAGGTCTTCTTTAAAAGGGACATCTAGGAGGACCTGATGTGGGAGGCGCCAGGAGAACCTTGTGTTGTTGCTTTCTGTCAAACGGAGAGTTGCTATGACAGGATCACGGTCTGACCATGGACAAAGGGATATGTTGGAACATTTGACTAGGTCTAGGGTTCCTGCTGATCAGAAAACATAATCAAGTCTAGAGTACGTTTTGTGAGGGTGGGAAAAATGAGTGTAGTCCCTGTCTCTAGGGTGGAATGATCTCCATATGTCGTATTAATTAAATTGAGCAATAATTTGCCGGAATTTGTTAGAGAGCTGCGTAGAGTGGGTAATCTATTTTGTGTGTCCAATATTTCTTCTGTCAAGAACTGGGTCCCAGGTCATATTAAAGTCTCCCGCTAGTAAAACTCTGCCTATTTTCACCCGGTCGACTACAAAAAGGACCCATTTAAGATACCTGGGTTGATGTGAGTTAGGAGGTAGATGGAGACTAGTGTGTAACTGATGTGGTCTAATTTGCATGTTAAAATTAGGAATCTGGATTGAGGGTCTTTTAGGACCTGTATTTGTTCGTAAGCTATTCTTTTGTGGATCAAAATTGCGGTACCTCTGGCCTTCTTTAAGAAGGGGATATATTCTAGTACGGTATAGTCTTTAGATATCGTGTGGTGAGGGTTATCAATTGACCAGTATGTCTCTTGAAGAAAGACCACATCAGGATTGTGATGTTTGAGGGATCTAGCTAGAAGGCTACGTTTATGTGGGGAATTTAAACCTCTAACATTGTGTGTCAATATTTTGAGGGAGGACATAGGGATCTATGAAGGAATGGTTGAATCAATAAGAGAGGAATTGGGTAGAAGGGAGGAAGGGAAGAGGGAGATCAGGTATGAGAAGGAAAAGGACTTAGCGGAAATAGTCTGCCTCAGTGGAACCCTAGTGTGGGCTACTGGCGGGAGGGAGAGAACAGCAGATTAGAGCAGAATTCAACCAGGTTAACCCCGCTCTGCAGATATAACTACACTTATCTTATAAAAGAAACTATGCAAAAGGCATAACAAGGGATTGATAATACAAAAGTCAAGTTCACACTAGGTGAGCCTGTTAGAGTGCATATAAACCTATATATTAACGTCAACTTTAAATATACATTCCCAGAAATGGGTCAGATACTCAGGTTTGCTGTGGTCTTACAGAGAGAGAGTCATAAGTGATAACATTGAAATATGGGTCTAAGGTGGATTAGTTTTAGTCCTTTTTGCTCTTTGATGGTCCATTCAGGAGCCGAAGCTCTCAGTTTCGGGTTAGTAACCTGTGGTGGAAGAGGAAGACCCAACTGGAGACCCCAAGAAGTGAGGAGAGCCAGACCCTGAGGGAGAGTGGATATTACATGGCTTTGGTTATCTTTTGTGACCACCAAATTCGTGGGGTGTCCCTAGCAATATTTGATATTAGCTTTCCTGAGGGCTAAGGTGACCGGTTGGTAAGTTTTGCGGTATTGTAGAGTGTGCCCTGATAAATCTGGTAAGAGCTGTATATCTTTGAATTTCTCTGATAAAGGCGGTTTCTTAAAGGCGGGCTGATTCAGCTTATCTTTATAGACATAGCTATGAAAGCAGACAATTACGTCACATGGTTTTTCCATGGGAACAGATCTAGATCTCAAAGCCCTGTGAGCTCTTTCCATTGTGTCTATTAGACCTTCTGGGGAGCCCATCAACTCCATATATAGTTCTCTTAAGAAGGTCTGCAGATCGGAGGTCTCAACACTCTCTGGGATATACCTCTAAACCATATCTTGGGGCCTAGTTATCAAGCCGTCAACCTCAAATACGCTGGAATTCCGCATCGTATTTGTGGCGAGGCTGATACGCCTTAGTTATCAAAGGCTCGAGACCGGCAAAAGTAGAATTTTGTGACGTAAGCATCGATCCGCCGGACTCAGTCCGACACAGATCGATTCTTACGTCACTCCAGATGTTCCGCACACAAGTGCGGCACAATCTGACTACTTTTGCTAGTTATCAAAAAACTAGCAGGTACGCTCGGCACTTTAACGGCCCAGCGTACCTGGTTTTCAATCCGCCACCCCTGGAGGCGGCGGATCCCATAGGAATCAATGGGAGTCTGACCATAGCGAAAGTACAAGTTCGCTGCTGACAGACATCCCATTGATTTCTATGGGAGCTGTCTACACCTAACACCCTAACATGTACCCAGAGTCTAAACACCACTAATCTGTCCCCCCCTACACCGCCGCAACTAAATAAAGTTATTACCCCCTAAACCGCCGCTCCCGGAGCCCACCGCAAGCTACTCTATACATATTAACCCCTAAACCGCCGCTCCCGGAGCCCACCGCAACTATAATAAATGTATTAACCCCTAAACCGCCGCTCCCTGAACCCGCCGCAACCTATATTAAATGTATTAACCCCTAATCTGCCCCCCCTACACCGTCGCCACCTATAATAAATTTATTAACCCCTATCCTGCCCCCCCTACACCGTCGCCACCTATAATAAATTTATTAACCCCTAATCTGCCCCCCCCACACTGTCGCCACCTATAATAAATTTATTAACCCCTATCCTGCCCCCCACTACGCCGCCGCCACTGTAATAAAATTATTAACCCCTAAACCTAAGTCTAACCCTAACCCTAACGCCCCCCTAACTTAAATATTAATTAAATAAATCTAAATAAATTAACTCTTATTAACTAAATGAATCCTATTTAAAACTAAATACTTACCTTTAAAATAAACCCTAATATAGCTACAATATAAATAATAATTATATTCTAGCTATCTTAGGATTTATATTTATTTTACAGGTAACTTTGTATTTATTTTAGCTAGTTAGAATAGTTATTAAATAGTTATTAACTATTTAATAACTACCTAGCTAAAAGAAATACAAAATTACCTGTAAAATAAATCCTAACTTAAGTTACAATTAAACCTAATACTACACTATCATTAAATTAATTAAATAAACTACCTACAAATAACTACAATTAAATACAATTACATAAACTAACTAAAGTACAAAAAATAAAAAAAGCTAAGTTACAAAAAATAAAAAAATAAGTTACAAACATGTTAAAAATATTACAACAATTTTAAGCTACTTACACCTAATCTAAGCCCCCTAATAAAATAACAAACCCCCCAAAATAAAAAAATGCCCTACCCTATTCTAAATTAAATAAATTTCAAAGCTCTTTTACCTTACCAGCCCTTAAAAGGGCCATTTGTGGGGGCATGCCCCAAAGAAAACAGCTCTTTTGCCTGTAAAAGAAAAATACAACCCCCCCCAACATTAAAACCCACCACCCACATACCCCTAATCTAACCCAAACCCCCCTTACAAAAACCTAACACTAATCCCCTGAAGATCATCCTACTTTTAGTTGTCTTCACTCAGCCGAGCCACCGATGGAACTGAAGAGGACATCCGGAGCGGAAGAAGTTAATCCTCCAAGCGGCGCTGAAGAAATCTTCCATCCGATGAAGTCATCATCCAGGCGGCGCTGAAGAAAAGTCTTCGATCCGGCCGATGTCATCTTCAAAGAGGCGCTGAAGAGGTCTTCTATCCGGGCGAAGTCATCTTCCAAGCCGGGTCTTGAATCTTCCTTCCGCCGACGTGGAACCACCTTCTTCACCGACAGACTACGACGAATGACGGCTCCTTTAAGGGACGTCATCCAAGATGGCGTCCCCTCAATTCCGATTGGCTGATAGGATTCTATCAGCCAATCGGAATTAAGGTAGGAAAATTCTGATTGGCTGATGGAATCAGCCAATCAGATTCAAGTTCAATCCGATTGGCTGATCCAATCAGCCAATCAGATTGAGCTCGCATTCTATTGGCTGATCGGAACAGCCAATAGAATGCGAGCTCAATCTGATTGGCTGATTCCATCAGCCAATCAGATTTTTCCTACCTTAATTCCGATTGGCTGATAGAATCCTATCAGCCAATCGGAATTGAGGGGACGCCATCTTGGATGACGTCCCTTAAAGGAGCCGTCATTCGTCGTAGTCCGTCGGTGAAGAAGGTGGTTCCGCATCGGCGGAAGGAAGATTCAAGACCCAGCTTGGAAGATGACTTCGCCCGGATAGAAGACCTCTTCAGCGCCTCTTTGAAGATGACATCGGCCGGATCGAAGACTTTTCTTCAGCGCCGCCTGGATGATGACTTCATCGGATGGAAGATTTCTTCAGCGCTGCTTGGAGGATTAACTTCTTCCGCTCCGGATGTCCACTTCGGTTCCATCGGTGGCTCGGCTGAGTGAAGACAACTAAAGGTAGGATGATCTTCAGGGGATTAGTGTTAGGTTTTTGTAAGGGGGGTTTGGGTTAGATTAGGGGTATGTGGGTGGTGGGTTTTAATGTTGGGGGGGGGGGGGTTGTATTTTTCTTTTACAGGCAAAAGAGCTGTTTTCTTTGGGGCATGCCCCCACAAATGGCCCTTTTAAGGGCTGGTAAGGTAAAAGAGCTTTGAACTTTTTTAATGTAGAATAGGGTAGGGCATTTTTTTATTTTGGGGGGGTTTGTTATTTTATTAGGGGGCTTAGATTAGGTGTAAGTAGCTTAAAATTGTTGTAATATTTTTCTGATGTTTGTAAATATTTTTTTATTTTTTGTAACTTAGCTTTTTTTATTTTTTGTACTTTAGTTAGTTTATGTAATTGTATTTAATTGTAGTTATTTGTAGGTAGTTTATTTAATTAATTTAATGAAGTGTAGTATTAGGTTTAATTGTAACTTAGGTTAGGATTTATTTTACAGGTAATTTTGTATTTCTGTTAGCTAGGTAGTTATTAAATAGTTAATAACTATTTAATAACTATTCTAACTAGCTAAAATAAATACAAAGTTACCTGTAAAATAAATATAAATCCTAAGATAGCTACAATATAATTATTAATTATATTGTAGCTATCTTAGGGTTTATTTTACAGGTAAGTATTTATTTTTAAATAGGAATAATTTATTAAAGTATAGTGTAGTGTTAGGTGTAATTATAACTTAGGTTAGGATTTATTTTACAGGTAAATTTCTCTTTATTTTAGCTAGGTAAGCTATTAAATAGTTAATAACTATTTAATAGCTATTGTACCTGGTTAAAATAAATTGAAAGGTACCTGTAAAATAAAAATAAATCCTAAGATAGCTAGAATATAATTATTATTTATATTGTAGCTATATTAGGGTTTATTTTAAAGGTAAGTATTTAGTTTTAAATAGGATTAATTTAGTTAATAAGAGTTAATTTATTTAGATTTATTTAATTAATATTTAACTTAGGGGGGCGTTAGGGTTAGGGTTAGACTTAGGTTTAGGGGTTAATAATTTTATTACAGTGGCGGCGGTGTAGTGGGGGGCAGATTAGGGGTTAATAAATTTATTATAGGTGGCGACGGTGTAGGGGGGGCAGGATAGGGGTTAATAGGTTTAATATAGGTTGCGGCGGGTTCAGGGAGCGGCGGTTTAGGGGTTAAACTATTTAGTTGCGGAGAGGTGCGGGATCAGCAGGATAGGGGTTAATAATTTTATAATAGAGGGCGACGGTATAGGGGGGGGCAGGATAGGGGTTACTAGGTATACTGTAGGTGGCAGAGGTGTCCGGGAGCGGCGGTTTAGGGGTTAATACATTTATAAGAGTTGCGGCAGGGTCTAGGAGCGGCGGTTTAGGGGTTAATACATTTATAAGAGTTGCGGCGGGGTCTAGGAGCGGCAGTTTAGGGGTTAGTAACTTTATTGAGTTGCGGGAGGCTCCGGGGGCGCCGGTATAGGGGGTAGAACAGTGTAGTTTAGTGTGAGTGCTTAGTGACAGGCTAGCAATAAAGCTGGGAAAAAGCCGAAGGGCAGCGAGATCGGATGAGTGATAACTCTCACAGTCCGCTGCTCATCGCCCCGCGGCTTTTTGACAGCTTTATTTGATAACTTAGGCGTATTTTTTCAGGTCCGCGGCGGCGATGTGAGGCGAGCTTAGGCGGGCGTATTGGGCCGGCGAAGCCAGAAAAGTAGACGGCTTGATAACTACCCCCCCTTATTTCTACGGGATCTGTCCTCAATGTCAGCCATTTTGAATTCAAGCTGAGTTAACTGTTCCGCCAGGTTTTCAGGGTAATTTAGTAAGTTAGTCTGATCGACCGCTAAGTCATCTTGCTTCCGCTCTAGCGCTTCTACTCTGTCGCCAATTTCGGAGATATCTTTTTTCAGTTCTGCAGAAGAGCGCTGAATCTCCTGTTTGATAGAGCATGTCTGATTGGCTACCATCTTTTGTAAAGTGGACTTTGTGATGTAATGATGTGACGGTGTCTCTGAGCGCATGCTTGATTGAGATTCTGCGTCCATTGATTCAGGGTCACTTAATTCTGTGCTTGGATCTGTGATAGGCTCTTTTCCAGATTGAGTGAAATGGTCATATACTGTCTTTTTAGTAATAGTAGGGGTCTTCCCTTGTCTCCTGGATGTATGAGGAATGTTAACAATATTTTGAAGTTGAGCTGTCAATCAAAAAGTTAGTTATACAAAGGTAATATGCAATTATCCTAAAAATAAAAGGCACTCTTAGTCAGGATTTATTATCTCCAATTACATATATTTTACTGCAGAGCAGGGGTTGGTGACCTCTCTTCAGGACCTAAAACATTTTAGTTAAATCACCATTTAGGTCGCAAGAATTTTCCCCCTCAGGGGTGAAAGACGGCTGCAGATGTCCAACCCCCACGCACCTCAGGAAAAAAGGGATACGACCATAAGGAAGGGGAAAAGGATAGGGAGAGTGACCAGTCCAGACAAGCTGGACCGGAAAGGAGGAGGTGCAAGGGGGCACACAGTTATCTGTCTTAGCCTGCAAGACCCTCAGTCTGCGCTAAAAATTCACAGTGCAGGTAAAATATACAATAAAGTAATACAATTCACAGGAGGTCAGGCAGAAAGTATTGTTAGATAGCACTACAATGTAGATGAAAAGTTTTGAGTAGAAGGTAAAATGAGGGTTTTGGTACCCTTTGGGGGGACGAACCCTAGTAGTGAGTGAGCAATGAGGCAGGAGAGGTGTTGCTAAGCTGTGTAAAGATTACACCTTGTGTGAGGGAGGGTATGGGTCAATAATGTAAACTGGAGTGTTTCTTAAAATGGATCTTAGGTTAACTTGTTTGTGTGAGTGTGTAGTAAAGGTTGTGGGTTAGGTCTGAGTTATGCGAGTAGTGTTGTCTAGTTATGCATGGCAAGACAAGAAAAACACTGAATAACACTCCACTCTGGGAAAAGCCCACAGAGGTGCATATGCTGACGCAGAAGCTAAAGTACAGTGCCCTCAATAGGTATCTAGAGTTAAGTTTTTAGTTGCTTGAGAAGAGTTTGGTGAGGAGATGTGTGTCAGGGGTCTTGGATCAGACACAAATTAGTATAATGGGGTTATCCCCAACCATCAACTTTCAGTTCACACCATATCTAGGCGTGTGTAGATTTGGAAACCTAAATTATAAACAGTGAAAGTCTCTATTGTATAGAGTGGTACTTATTAGACACAGTTCCACTAGGGTGCTTTTAGTATTAGTTCACGCACAACCTCAGCAAGGGACGTGGGATGTGGCACAGGTCACTCAGGGTATATAGCATGGGAGACTTGTCCTGTGTATGTATATGGTTAGACAGATTATGAACATAGGGAGTGTTCCATAAGAAAGTAGTAAGCAGGTCACATTCAATATTGCCCAAGCTGAATATGGTGGCTGCAATCAGTTCCCAGTCTCAATAACCCCTCTGTTCTAAGCTGTGTGTTGATGTTAACAGGGAGGTTTCAGATTGGGCCTAAAAGTGGATGGGGTATATCTGAGTTGGAGCTGTGGAGTTTAGAGGCTGTGTTGCCTGTTTAATGACCCCCTAATGTATGCTGCGTGGCAGGATTAGATCTCACCAATCAAGTGTAGGCACCCAGGATGGCGGCTGCTCCAGCGGGTCCGCTCTCACTGACAGGAACTTCTTGGTCGGCCCCCGGGGCAAGAGGAGAGAAGATGATATCAGAAGCCAGCTTAACTTAGGTTCCTGTGCTGACCGGAGCTTGATGTTCAGTGGCGGGTCACAGGGCCGGGATGACAAGATGGCAGCCGTTCGCACCGCTCCTCCTCTGACAGGCCTCCACGGTCAGTGTTGATGAGTGATGCTAAGGGCTGCTCCCCGTAGGTAAGGATCCCCTGCTACAGATCCCACAGTACAGTTTGCTGGACCAGGCTGCCCCAACTAGATTGAGTATTGTAAGTGACAGCCTCACCTAGATGCACAGACCTCGGCAGCAACCTCCTCACCTGTCTGTAGTCACAGCTGTCCCCGTTTCCGCAGTACAGTAAGCAAGTGAAGGCAGGATAAGTGAGAGCCGGGGGCTGATATGTGATTTGGTGCCAATTCTTCTTTAGGGGTATAAGTAGCTTCCCAGAGTATCAGAAGTTCAGCTAAATCAGGGTGTTGGTCTAAGGTGAAATTCAGCTTCCCCAAGTTTAATAAGTGAATAACTTTTATAGTGGGAAAAAGCTATTTTTAACAATAAACATTAGGCAAAGAGAGGAGCCGTGTATTAAAGCGTTCACTCCGCACGACTGCTAGCTCCGCCCCCCCCCTTGTTAGTGTTTTTTACATCTTACAGTATTCTCTGTATTTTTTATATTTTAATTATTTTCACAATATTGTCAGTATATGGCCGGGTTATAATACAATATATTCAATAATTGTCCTTTAAACTAATCCCACAATCATTATGCATATACTAAGACAATAAAATTAATATAAATTCCTGAATTATTTTTATTAGTTAATATCTATAACACATTAAAATATATTTGTAGGAACAAGAATATGAATCAATACTATACACGTTTAAAAACTATTAAAATATGTTATGCAAAGTTCATAAATGTTGCCTTATTCACAATAGCCTCCCAAATCAGAGTTGCATTTAAAATATCACAATGAGATTAATATATCATCCATTAACATTCAGCAATACAATCAGCTATTAGCTACAATTGATTCTAACACAATTCTAATTAGGACACTAAAAGTACATATATTCTTAATGTAAACAGTCACTTTAAATGCTCATTTATCTAAGCTGAAATAAATTCTTAGTTACTTCTTAATTCTAAGATATATATATATATTTTGCAAAGATAAATTACTTAAGATACAGAAGACAAACTTAACACCATACAGGACTATGAACCACAAGTTTTAAAATACTGAATGCTCCTTTAAATCTATTACCTATATTTAGTAACCTTTTTATACTTTACCAAAATTTTTCAGATCTCCTCATTTGAAGAAAAGTTATTTTGCATAGATCAAGGTTAGTTTTAGCTCCTTGCTTAAGTGATTGTGTTCCCAAGTATGGCCGCCAGTTATCAATCACCAGTCTAAGCAAGTCACACAAAAACTGTCTCCTCTTGCATTTAACTTCCCTGTATATAATCATTGGAAATCTTTTTCGGTTACACCTACCATAGCTTGTCCATTCTCATTGGTCACCTGGGAACGCTCCCTCATTGGCTCTGTATGTGTGTCCTAACAGAAAATAAATCTGGCTGTCATACCATTCCAATCCCCTAGGGGGCAGCAGACAACCAACAAATACATCTCACCATCCAACATTTTCAACAATGTAATACTTTCTTATAAGGTGATTATTTATCATACCATAACTTTTTGCATCAATCACTTACAACCTGAATTCCAGACAGGATAGCATCATGTCAATTTTCTGATTACTCCAATACTAAACACAGTATGTTTTTAACATTATATTATATCAAAGTAATTTATACTGTTAACTGATTAGATTAAAATCCATTTAAAATGTCACCAGGTAATTTCCCCACATTTATATACAAACACAGCATATTTCGCATTCATTGTACTTCTTTATGGGACAAACACGTGTGTATTTGTTAATCATGCCTGAAAAATAAAAGGTTAGGTCATTTATATTTTTCATTTAGCTGACATTCATATTTAATTATATGAACAGACAATTTCATATCCATTAATGTTCTTCCTGTCATTTTCCATTAACTTCCTGGAACACAGAGAAATTGTATTTATTTTGGAATAACTTTTTTATTTATATATATTAATGCAGTTATTCATTTAATTTATTTAAATCTGAATTGCATTATAGATATGTAATACAGTCTAAGGTATATATGTTAAATATTCTGTTGTCAACAGTACACAGGCTAAGGTATTTTGAAATCTTAAATCTGGGCCAGATGTGTATGGAGCTCCACAGGGGATCATCTAATTTGTGTTTGTTAGAACCACAGCTCTTTGAAGATGTTTGTATTTTCAAACCTTCTCCCAGACGGATCGGCTCCTCACCTTGGCAGGAAACCCATATATGGGCCTGTATTTTTGAGGCTCCATCATGCTCATATTACTTTGAAATGATTCACTGATATTATCTATACAACAGTTTTAAGCTTTTGTTCTGTTCTTTGAAATTACTTAAATGTTATCTCTTAATTAGGATAAACGTGTCTTCACCCAGCCAAAACCATTTGGCAGAGGGGGTTGTGTTTTACAGTGAAAAGAACTTTTGTAAATAGCCTCATATATAATTAATTCTGTGGTCCCAGCAACCATATATATGAAAATTATATATATATATATATATATATATATATATATATATATATATATATATATAATTTTCATTTATAATATTCATATACCCTGACATAAATCCCCCTTCTAATTTTAAATAGCTGCAGGACATATGTATTTGAATTGGCTTAAAGTCAGTGGTATTTGGTGGGTATGGGCCATATGCATTATAGACGGTCTTCTATGTAGAGAGTCCGTCATTTTTGAGCTTTCATTCTTATCAGCCAGGCATCTTTAAACTACAGTATGTCTTTAGTGCATTTGGGGATATGACACTTCATTCTCCCTCTATGACTTGTAGTTGGGACCTAGGATGGCATGCTCGCAATTGATTGATATGGACCCATTTATCAATGAAACTATCATTTTTGGGGATCCTTATCTTATAGGCCACTGGATATATTTTGTCAGTAATGACAAAAGGACCTTTTTCATGATGGAAGAAATTTCTTCTCCCTAACCTGATCTCTTCCAAAGTTATAAAGATAAACTTTATCATTTATTTCATATTCCTTTTTGGACGTTTTGAGATCATAATAGGTTTTAGTGGCAGTTGAGGCTTTCTCTAAGTTCCTTTGAGCAAATGCAAAGGCATTTTGCAGGTGCTTTCTTAGGTTCTCCACATATTGATGCGTATTGGCAGCATTTATCAAGTTCTGGTCTGATGTACGGTACAGTAGATGCTGAGGTAGAACCATTTTTCTACCAGTCATCAGTTCAAAAGGTGACATCTTGGTAGCACTACTTGGAGTTGCTCTTAATGCCATTAAGACTAAAAGTAGTTTTACATCCCAGTCTTTACCCGTTTCACTCACAAAACTTTTTGAGGATTTTAACAATGGACTGGTTGTAACGCTCTACTCCACCACTTGAGGCAGCTCTATAAGCAATATGGAGCTTTCTTTTTACCCCTAGTATTTTCCACATTTTGGTCATCACTTCGCTAGTGAAGTGGGTTCCCCGATCTGATTTGATTCTTTGGGGCAAACCAAATCTTGAAAACACGTGGTTGATGAGCAATGCTGCGCATGTTTCAGCACTATTGTTAGGTGCACTGATGCACTCTACCCATTTAGTGAACAGGCATGTCACTGTTAACATGTATTTGTTACCTCTTGATGATCTTGTTACTGGACCAATACAATCAATTTGTATATCTGACCATGGCATTACCATCCCCCTTTTCTGCAATAGCGCTCTATGCGTTGGCGCAGTGGGTTGGAACTGTGGACAGATTAGACAACCTTGACAGTAGGTTTGAAAAACTTTCAACATGTGTGGCCAGAATGCATAATCATGCAATATTTCATACGTGAGTTCGGCACCACGATGGCCAGATGTGGGAGCATCATGGGCATGTTGAAGCATTAGACCTCTGAACTTGGTGGATACTACCCATTGCTGGATGCCAGTTTTCGAGGTTCTAATTAACAAACCATCCTGTAATTTGATTTGTGATCTGGACTTCATTAAAATTCTAAGATCTTCTTTGTTAATACAATCATCTTTTGAGATGGGGTTGCTTTCAGGATCTTCTATGTGTTTATAGAAGATGCCTACAATGGGGTCTTCTTTTTGACTAGTGATCAGGTCCTCACTAGGAGAATCCTGACTCCATTGTACCAGGTTAGGCTCACTCTGTTGTTTAGCCTGGTTTGTGGTATTGGCTTCTACCTGAATTAGACAAATTCCCATATCTTATTCTCTCACTTTGCAGATATAGCAAAGGCTGGTGGGCTGTTTCTACAATAATTTTCTCGCCCTGTATGTAGCTGTGGAAATTTTGTAAAGCCCATACAGTAGATAAGAGGGCTTTTTCGCAATCACTAAATTTTATTTCTACTGGGGATAGAGTTTTGCTCGCATAAGCAATGACTTTGCTTAAATTATCATGCTTTTGGTATAAAACAGCACTCATGCTTATATCTGTGTAACCTGTCTCTAAGAAGAAAGGTTTACCACCTTCAGGGTACGCTAAGCAAGGTGCTTAAGTGAGTTTTCTCTTCAGCTCCTTAATGGATGTCTCTTGAGACTCACTCCAGTGCCATTTCACATCCTTCTTTAGAAGAACTAGTAGTGGTTTAGCTAATTCTGCATAATTATCAATGAATTTGTGAGAATAATTCGTCATACCCAGGAATGATCTCAATTTCTTTAAGTTAGTTGGGTTTTTAGAGTTTACTATAGCTTCCACCTTTTTCTTCTGAGGATTTAGCCCTTCAGAAGTAACTTCATGTCCCAAGAAGTTTACATGAGTGCGGCACCATTGAGCTTTTTGTAGGGATAATTTGACACCTGCCCTTTTAAGTTGGCTGAGGACGTGTTTAAGCTCTGTGATGTGTTTTTCAAATTCTGTGCTTTTGATTAAAACATCATCAACATAAGATAAGGTCCCCCTTTCCAGTGCATCAGGCATAGTCTTATGCATTAATACAGCAAATTCATGTCCAGAATGTATGTATCCAAAAGGAAGTCTCTGAAATGTATACTGGACCTTTTGGAATGAGAATGCCAGCTTATACTGGTCCTCCTCATGTACCTTTATGGTCCAATATCCCTGTGCACAATCAATGGCAGTGAATATTCTGGATCCCTGCATCTGCGCTAGGCACTGGTCAATATATGGCACCAGCCAGACATGAACACTCGTTTGTTTAGCTGCCTTAAGTCAGCACACAAATGCCATTGTCCATTGGCCTTAAGAACACCCAGAATAGGATTGTTATAAGAACTATGCACCTGTCGGATGATACCCCTTTCCTCCAAGTTCCTTATGATTTCTGCAAGAGAATCATATGAGACTAAAAGAAGTCTGTATTGTTTAACAAAGACAGGTGGTGCATTGGGATCTGTTTGTAGTCTTGCAATGTGCAAGTCTGTAGTCCCACAGTCATAAGAATCCCTAGCAAATATATCCTTGTACTCCATCAGGAGCTCTCGCGGCTGTTGGCGTTCATCATCGCTGGAACAGCCATTAGCTAAGGATATTTGCTCTTCGACTATTTGCTGAAATCCTGGAAAAATTTCAGGCTGTCCTATTTCATAGGTTTCTTCCAATCTAGAGGTGAGATCCCCTTGATTATAATTTACATTGCCCCCATGACTTTGGGTATTGGGGCATTCTTTCTGTTTGATCAGCTGATCAAATACTAGAGAGGCTTCTTCAATTTTACAGATGCCTTCCTTTGAGCTGAAGGGATAAATAGATTGGATAGTAAATAGACCCTCTGGTATAGAGGCAAAGGATTGTTCTATTAATTGTTCTTCAGTTAAGTATCCTTCAGGTATTAGCCCAATTACATTATTCTGGAATCCAAAAGTGTAATAACTTGATTCCAGCGCATATCCTATGGTAGTTCCCTTTTATAAGCTTATATCCTTTGGGGTCATGTTATGTACAATAATATGTATTGGAATAGTTCCAATATTTACCAAAGGAGTATAGGTCATTGTGACCCTCAGATTTTGTATTCTATGGGAGAGGCAAATTAGTGTTTCAGAAGTTTTTAATTTCTGACCTCTCTTTACCTGTAAGGGTAAAAGAAATTTATCAGCCCCAGCAGGAATTATAACATCGGTAGACACCTGCATATTCACAGCATATGGCAATTGCTGGTTTGATTTCAGGGCTGCATTTTCATCCTGAAATACTTCAGGGTCCCCCTTTAACCTGCTCCAGAGGCAAGAGTTAATCAAATCTATTTGTATGACATATCTATGTAAGATATCATTGCCAATGTATATTTGGTTATGGGGAGTATTTAGAACTAAAAACAGGTGCTTCACTGATTTATTACCTATAGAGACAGATAATAAGCACTTAGCTGTGATGTTATAGCTTTCAAACCTGTCATCCAGGCTGTGGACACAGTGATCTTGGGGAGAAAGATATTTAATCACTTTAGGTTCAGCTATCTGCAATAATAAGCCTTCACTTATATAGCTAGCATCCTGTTCTAAGTTCAATTAGGCATACTTTGTTGTACCAAGGTCATGCTCTTGTATAGGGATAAATAGATCCTCTTTAACTCTCTCAATTCCTGCGAGGTATTGAGCGTGCCCCCCCCCCCCCCCTTAGGGATTTTATGATCCCCCTTGTGGAGAGATATGGTTAATACATCGCCTTCTAAGGAAATATTCGCTATCTTTCCAGGCAAAATTTTAAAAGTATTACCATCAGAGCCACTTAAAGGAGTCTGATCATCTATTTGTAAAATAGTGATTTCAGGTACAGAGTTATTCCTGAAATGAATCTCCACAGCATCTGCTTTCTCTTCCACCACGTGACAGTTATGTCGGGGGCGAGATATACCAGATTTCTCATAATTAATAGGCCTTTTGACTTGTGACCAAATTACATTATTTATGCAATCAATTATGGTGCTTAATCGCTTCAGGAGATCACTACCAATAATTAAACGATCAGTGGGTAGATCGACTATAATGACAGGGTGTCTTATGACCCTGTTCCCCAGTTTAAATTTTAACCAGGCCGTACCATGGACTTTTAGAGAGTCACCCCCAACACCTATTAGTGAACCATCAAATTCTTTTATTTTAGGTTTGTGGGGTGTTAGCTCATTTAGCTGTGTGTAGTACCTGTGGGATAAAACAGTTGCCTGAGACCCAGTGTCAATTAATCCCATGATAGGGTTGGAGACTGAATCTTGCAGCTCAGCTAATACATAATATCTCCCTGCAATTTCTACCATTTCACACATAAAATTGGCATTATCACACATCTGTGGGCTTCGCCATGTGTTAACTGAATCTGCCGTGTTACCTGATGCAGAAGAGACGTCACTCTTACCGGTTCCCTCTATAATAGGGTCGACTGGGTTCTTGTGTGCTGCATCTGTGGAAATAAGGTTATGAGAACACTGCAAAGGAAGAGTTTGGTTAAATTTTCCCAGCTGAGGTTGCTTGTCATCACAGCTAAATCATCCGTTTCCGGTCTGTGGGGAGAGAATATGATTAGTACCATTATTGACATTTATTATTACATTTTGTATATCTCTCCCCTCCCTTTCAGGTGATACTGCAGTATTTACGACTGTGCCTGTGGCCCACTGCTGACCACTGGCTGTACCACTAAAAAAGTATTGTTTGGTTGCTGAGCCGTTAAAAGTTGACTCATATTAGCGAATTGTTCGCGCAACTGATTTAACTGGGTATAAAGCTGATCTACTTGATCATACAAGTTACCTCTACCCCTGGGCCTATCTCTTGATGCCCCATAATAATGATTCCTGGACCATTGGTTCCCCTCAGAATCAGGGCCGCTGTTTCTATCCTGGCATGGTTGCCCCTGAGGTTCAGCTTGTTCAGCATTAGTATTTTGGGAAGCACTATTTACTTGGGGTGTCTGGTTACCCTGAGAATATCTGATCCTTTACGGCTGACATTACAAACGGGCCAAAATGGACCCCACTGAATTATCCATGGCCGTGGCCCACCAGGGACAATTATTAGGATCTCATGCTACTCATTTGCAATCCTTGGACTCAAAGTTAGATCAGATAACAACATTATTACAGAGCTTGGTTGCTCCAATACCTCCCAATCCTGCTCCTTTGGAAACCTCTCCTCCTTCAATTCCCATTAACCAGTCACAAGGACAACTCAGTCCTAGGATACCCCTTCCGGATAAATATGATGGGAAGCCTGAAGACTGTAGGGGTTTTCTGAATCAATGACACCTTCACTTCTGTAACAGCCCTGTCCTCTTTGCTACTCCTTCTTCTAGAATCACATATATCCTTAATGAAAGGAAAAGCCTTGGCCTGGGTATCACCTTTGCTTGAAAAAAAATGATCCAATACTTCTGGATGTGGATTCCTTCCTCTCTGTATTTTCAAATGTCTTTGACAAGCCTGGAAGGTCCGCCGCTGCCGAAGCTTCCCTCTTAGACCTACGACAGGGAGGTCAACCTGTGTATGCCATTGAGTTCCGTACCCTTGCATCAGAAACTACTTGGAATCAGGGAGCTCTTAGAGCAGCTTTTCGTAAAGGACTTTCTGATCATCTCAAAGATGAATTGGTGTACCGGGAATTTCCAGAATCCTTAGAAGCCCTTATCAATCTTTGTATTTGTCTCAATTCCAGATTTCGTGAATGCCAACAGGAAAGAGAGAGAAATCAGAAATCTTCAAATCGATCTTCTTTTCGTCTGGCTCCTCTCTTCTCTAATCCAATAACTCCTGCTACTCCACCTTCTGACCAGGCTGAACCAATGGAAGTAGGCACTATAAGACTAACCGAAACTGAACGTCTAAGAAGACGTTCTCTTGGTCTGTGTTTGTACTGTGGCCTTAAAGGACACTTATTAAGGGATTGTCCTACTAGACCAGTAAAAGCCAGGGCTTAACTTCTGACCGGGGGACTGAGTTAAGCCAAATAGGAATTTATTTCCTCAATAATAAACTTTTTGTTCCAGTGACTCTTCAACTTGGAGGAAATAAAATTCATACCCGAGCTCTCATTGACTCAGGTGCTGGAGGAGTCTTCATTGATTCCACATTTGTTTCTACCCACTCAATACCCTTACTTAGAAAGGAGTATTCAATTCCCGTCTCTACTGTTAGTGGAGATCCTTTGGGTTCCAGACTTATCCAGTTTGCTACTAGACCCATTCTCTTTACTGTAGGAGTTCTTCATTCTGAGACAATATGTTTTGATGTCATTTCAGCTCCTCAATTTCCCATAATCTTGGGTCTTCCCTGGCTCCAATTGCATAACCCTATCTTCTCTTGGACACAAGGTGAACTCACCTCTTGGGGATCTTCATGTCAAACCAATTGTCTTCAAGTACCCACTAAAGTACCACTTACAATTGCTCTAACTACAGACATCTCTGGGTCATTACCCACGCCTCACCGACTTTTTGATTGCCCCATTGATCTTCTTCCTGGGGCTCCCTTACCTCATGGCAAGACTTACCCACTTTCTAGACCTGAGAATGTAGCCATGGAGGAATATATTCAAGATAATTTGGCTAGAGGATTTATTCGACCCTCCTCATCTCCTGTACAGAGCCGGATTGGGCAGCCGGGATACCGGGAAAAATCCCGGTGGGCCGCCGGCCGGCAGCTCAGCTGAGCTGGCCTGGCTGCTGTGTCTAAATTTATTGCAGCTTGCTTTATATTTATTGCTATTGCGGCCGCGCCGGCCGGTAAGGTATCCACCAGTCCCTACCTCCCCTCCCCACTGCTACAGCAGCATCCGTGTTATTAGTAAATTAATTGTTTTATTTATTAAACTTAATATGGTATATTGGTATATGTGTTGTTGTCACATTACGAAACCTAACCGTCCCCCTCTCCGATTGCGGCTGCCGTGCTGTGCCTCACTCTGACTCCACAAGTACCAGTACCACCTACTGAGTTGCAGTCTACAGGCAGCAGTGTATAGAGTTACTATCACACTGTGACAGACTGTCAGACTCAGTTCCTATGGGCTGGCGGCCGGGTCAGCAGGTGGGTGAGTGAGCCAAGGCTGAGGGGCGGCAGGCGGCCGCGGCTGTCACTGCTGTCTGTGTGATGATGTCACAACGAGTCGACTCTCACCACGCGCCGGCGCCACCACGTGACATAGTGGAGGGAGCGGGAGCCTCAGCCTGGCTGGGAGCGCTGCATCTGCGACTGCGTGCTGCCTTCGCGACAAGATCAGGACTGTCTGTCACTGAGCCGTCGTGGGATCACGTGCGTGTGGTGCGGACGGTGGTGGGTGGACACAGTGACACTGACTGGACAGAGAGAGTGAGAGCAGAGTCTGAAGCGGCAGCCGAAGGAAGGTGAAGAAAGAGAATAAGGTACACTATTACTCACTCTATACTAGTAATTTATTTGGGGCAGCAGGCAGTGTGCAGCAGCAGGCCAGGCCACGTGGTACTGAGGCGGCCATCAGCAAAAAAGCAGAACAGCCAGGAGCCAGCACTCACTGTCATTTAAATTTTGTGAAGACCTGTAAGTTTATTTTCAGGACCACTGCAGTCTGCATTTGGCTCAGAGCTGTATCAGCTTTATTTGTACTCAGTACCTATAAATAGGAATGCAGTTTTAGTTAGACTTACTATGCCTGGGCCTAGGGCAGCAGATTTTGAGGGATAGTTCTAGGGCACGATGCCTTCCCATCCTTATGCTCTTCAAATATTTTACAAAATAAATCAATGGCATTAAATGATCCTTCATTGTTTAGTGGAGGTGATTGGTGAACGGCTATTCCATGCATTCTCCGGTTCTGAGAAATATAGTCAAATGTGAACTAAAATATTTGGGGTTGGGGGTTAAAGGGGGACATATTTCCCAGTACTTAGGACAGCACAAAAACAAACTACATTACTGCCTGATATTCTATTTTTTTTTTTTTAAGAGTATATCTCCCTTGATTTTTTGATATTGGAGCATGAAATTGCGATCATTGGTAGATTTTAATAGTGCCCCCCTAAAATCCCGTGATACACCTTCCCTTGGCTTATGATGTATATTTCTCACTAAACTATAGTCATTAACTCTTTTACTGCCATTAACACATAGTAAACAGTTATTAACCTTATCCTGACAGTAAACCACAGCAAATCCAGAGCCAGAATCATAATCATGAGAGGGAATATTTAGAAAGCAGTGGGAAGAGTTGAGGCAATAGTGCATTTTCTGCCTTCTTACAAAGAATTGAAGAAGTTTATAATGATGCATGTATGACTACTATATTTGTTAACAAAAAATAAATCTGTTGAATTGTGCTATAGAATTTAATGTACATTTAAACTGCTTCTTACTTTTAATGAACTACACTGAAATCAATCCATAGCGCAGATCTACAGTATTTCCCATCTATAATGTCTTCACTGACTGCACTGTCTGTCTGTCTGAATGTCTGAGGCAGGCAATAAGGTACTACTAATTTTTTGGGGGGGCAGCAGGCAGTGTGCAGCAGCAGGCCAGGACAGGCCACTGAGGCCTCCTGTGGAGGTACTAGGTGGAATTGCTATCTAGATTTATACAGTCAGCCATCCATTCACTCAAGTATGACTTCTCTAAGCAATCTATGCTGAGGAAGTTGGAACCTTCAGTTTCATGATAGCATGCAGGCCTGAGGAGTAAATTCTTGAGAAGCTGCTATGAAAAATAAAATAAAATATGGCAGACGTTTTATATAGCATGGGATCTATACTTCATGCATATATTCATTATGTTGGAGATATATTTATTCATAGTGTTTTTATTTGGAGCCTTTTTGCAAAAGCAGGTGTTGGGCTAAATTCTCTATATTTTCTAGAGAATTTAGCCCAACACCTGCTTTTGCAAAAATGTTCCAAGTAAAAACACTATGAATAAATATATCTCCACTATAATAAATATATCTGCATGATCATGAAGTGTTTCTTTTTCTACTGAAAAACAAAAAAAGCAGTTGATAAAGTAAGGAGGTTTGTGTTTGTAAATTGTAACTATGCAATACAGACAAATCAGATGAGATCACCGGACAGTACTGGACACTAATAATCCTGAAAGTGAGTTTGATTGAAGATATTTTTTTTTACTGCCCTCTCTAAGTTAGAAGCATTCTGGCATATAAAAAACATTATTTCACAGAATATGAAGTATAAATATATATATATATATATATATATATATATATATATATATATATATATATATATATATATATATATATATATATATATATATATATACTTCATATTCCCTGGAATGTTCTTTATGATGCAATAATGCTATGCTTTTAAATTAGAGCAGGCAGTAAAAAAGAAAAATCTTAAATCCCTTTCAGGATTATTAGTGTCCGCCTGTCCGGTATGATCTGTCTGTATAAATAATGCATACAAAGAAACCAGCTCCTTGGTTTTAACTATACATTATCCATTATAGTAAATACTTGGTTAAGGTGTGCCATGTAAGTTTTAACAGTAATTTCCCAACAATTTTTTTTTTTTTTTAATTTTTATTTATAACCAGCAAATGGTACAGCGGTATGCAACAGATCAAAAACACACCGCGCAGGGTGCAGTGGAACAATTCAAATCTGAGAAGACAGTGTGATACAATAGTATATGACAACTTAGGTCTGACAGATATGGTAGTATGCAATGTTTACACTTGTATTGAGAACAACATCAGACTTATATAGGTAGAACATGTTCTAGTTTATATATTCGCTATTACCATATTGTTGGGGTTTTATTTTTAATCAAACACAATCAGTCTAAACCTAACCTAAATAAAAATTTGTAGCTTCTGTTCCTGACCAATCAGAGCGGTAACCCAATTAAAGGATGTAGTGTGTATGATAAAATCGTGTGATATTAGATCTTCAGTATAGATATGGTTTGGTTACTCCTTCTTAAAGTACTTACTAACTATATCAACATCCCTAACTATATTACACAGAACATAAAACACAAATAATCAAATAAACAAACAGGGGGTAGTCAAATCTACCAGAAGTCATACTTAACCTGACTAATCATCTGTACGCATATTGTCCTATGCTACATTTATTAAGAAATTTCTATGTATGCCGGGGCCTCAGGTTGCAGAACTATTTGATTAATCAAGGTAATTGTAGCCCTTATAACTTATGGTGAAAAATTATACGTTCTGACAGGTGCAGTAACCTCAATTCTGTGAAAGTAAAATACAATAAAATGAAATCGAAAAAGAAAGAAAAAGCCATCTGTGGCCAGTCAAAATAACTGAAACAGGGATTATTGGAGGAGTAGTATGTAGGATATACAAAAGTCTTAATTTCTAGATATTTGAATTAGACCCGGCAAACTCCAGCAGCCCAGTGTACCCGGGGTAGTGCTCAAACATATAGTATGAAACAGAAGGGAGAATGCCCACAGAACATATCAACGTTCACAACATTAAAATTATTTACACAGTAATTAGAGGCAGTTTCTACAGTACAGCAGACGGGATGCCTTAGTCTTGTGCTGTTTTTCCATAAGTAAACACCTTAAGATGTGTGTTGCGCATTCCAAAGTCGGCAACACGTACAGAGAGACTGTGGCTCCGCAGCAAACATGCAGTACAAGGTAGGTCGATTACCCGATTCCTGCCTGAGTTAGAGTCAAGTAATCACAGTCCAGTGAAGCACGGCCTGCCTGTGGGGGACAACAGCCGCCAAGCTGCTTTCCATAGTCAGGGGGATAGACGCCAACCCCTGCAACTAAGTGTGGAACCCGTACAGTGTGTTGTAGTGGATCGGGCGCAGTGGCGGGGGTAAACAAGGCGGCAATGGACTCAGCAGGAGTAATTTTCCCAACAATTTTTATAAAACTAAAGTGGGAATTTGAATTTGATTAATAGTGTTTTCAATTGCAATGTATTTTAGTTTCTTTGTCATTGTATGAGGTTCTTTATGTTTCACATATATGCTGTACAGTGTTGAGATATTGTAGGCAGACAATGTGAGAATTGCTTATTACATAGGTTGAAATGTGTCAGTGCTTATGGTACAAACATGTTAGTATGTGGTGGATGTATGTCTCACTTTCACATTTATGTTGTAGCAGGGTGATACACCATTTTGGTATTGCTTTATTAATAAGTTGTCATGAAAATCATTTACACATATACGCACACACATACACAAACATACACACACATACAGACACACACATACGCAAACATACACACACATACAGACACACACATACACAAACATACACACACATACAGACACACACAGACACAAACATACACACACATACATACAGACACACACACACACAAACATACACACACATACAGACAGACACATACACAAACATACACACACATACAGACACACACATACACACACATACAGACACACACATACAGGCACAAACATACACACACATACACACACACACACATACACAAACACACACACACACATAACCCCCCAGACAACTTTACACAGCTTGGCTTTAAAGGGACAGTTTACTCAAAATTTCTCTCTCCTTTAACTTGCTTTAATTGTTTATAATTATTTCCATTACCCTTATATTGGCATTTTAAATAGTTGATTTAGCCTGTGGTATGGTATCTCCACCTATTCTGAAAGTTGTTGGCCTAAGTGGCCTGACCTTAAAGGGACAGTATACTGTAAAATAGTTTTTCCCTTAATGTGTTTACAGTTGTTTTTTTATACCAACTGCAGAGTAAAAAATGTATGAAAATTAGCTTTTTAAGGCTTATTTGTGTATATTAAAGCTCTGATTTTGTGTTTTGAAGCCACAACCTAATAAAATGGGTTGAGCTTGTATGTATAATCCGATCTCATTACTGTATCACATTGTGCAAATATACCTGCTTCTTTATCTTATATCTGTCCTTGAAACAATCACCAGTACTTTGAGAGAACAATGGAAAATCAACATTTTATTACCTTATCTCTGCAATATCGCACTGGGAGTGTAATTTCTTCTGCTGGCTGTGTTTACAAAGCTTATCTATAGCTGGTACGCGCGGCCACAAACTTTCAGAATAGGTGGGGATACCACATGCTAAATCAACAATTTCAAATGCCAATATAAGGGTAAAGGAGCTACTTGTAAACAATTTACTACACTCCAGCAGGTAAAGTGGATCATTGGAAACAAATTAAAGGGGAGAAAATTTTTGAGTAAACTGTCCCTTTAAGGCCAAGCTGTGTAAACACAGCCAGCAGAAGAAATTGCACTGACTCCCAGTAAAGTATAGAAGACATAAGGAAATTAAATGTTAATTTTTATCCATTGTTCTCTACAAGTATTGGTGATTGCTTTACGGAGAGATAAAGATAAGATAAAGAAGCATATTTCACAATGTGATAAAGTAATGATATCTGATTATAACTACAAGCTCAACCCATTTTATTACTTTGTGTCTTCAAAACACAAAGGCAGCTAATTCATATACACAAAGAAACATTACAAAGCAAATATCATACATTTTATAGTCTGCAGCAGTTAAAAAAAGTAATTGCCAAAACATTAAGGGAAAAACAATTTTATAGGATATGGTCCCTTTAAGAAGCTGTGTAATGTAATTTACCCCAAATTCGGCATTTGAAATAGCAGATTTAGCTTGTGGTATCCCAACCTATACTGAAAGTTTCTTTATTGGAGTATATTCTATTGAATAGTAAGCCTAAGTAAACACAGCCAGTAGAAGAGATTACACTCTCAGTGGGGGGCATGATAGTTAAGTAATAATAAATGGATAATTTCCCATCGTTCTCTCTAAGTATTGAGCTTTGGTTTTCTAGACAAATATAAGATAAGGGAGCAAGTGTGTGTAAATAAAAGTGATAACATAATGAGATTGGATATTACCTGAAGCTCAACCCACTCTAATAGGCTGTGGTTTAAAAGCACAAAACCAGCTACTTCATATACAGAAATAAACTGAAAAGTGCAATTTATCATACATTTTATACTCTGTCATTGAAAATACATTCATATTAAAACAATTTTACAGTGTACTGTCCCTTTAAGGATAATATGTGCTAAATTGGGGTTTGGATTGTTGTGTATGACGGATATTGGGCTCAGTTTATTTTATTTGTATTGAAATTTGATATAAGGGATAGGAAAGTCAAAATTATACTTGCATGAATCAAATAGAGCATGTAATTTAAGACACAAATTTACTTCTATTATTATTAAATATGCTTAGTTCACTATGGTATCCCTTGCTGAAAACGAATAAGCACATATCCTACAATAGTGGCAGCTAGCTGCCGATTGGTGCCTGCACACCTTTTTTTTTTAATTGGCTAACTACATATGTTTAGATAGCTGTCAGTAGTGCAAATTGGCCGCCAGCAGGGAGCTGTCAATCAACCTGATCGTATTCGATCGGGTTGATTTCCGGCGATTCCTGTCCGCCTGCTCAGAGCAGGCGGACAGGGTTATGGAGCAGCGGTCTTTAGACCGCTGCTTCATAAGTTGTGTTTCTGGCGAGTCTGAAGACTCGCCAGAAACACGGCCCTTCAAGCGCCGTACGGAGCTTGATAAATGGGCCTGCTATTATCAATTTTTCTTTGTTCTCATGCTATCTTGATTTGAAAAAGCAGTACTGTAAGCTTTAGAGCCAGACCATATTTTGTTCAGTACCTGGGTAGCACTTGCTGATTTGTGGCTAAATGTAGCAAACCAATCAGCAGCTCTACCAAGGTGCTGAACTAAAAAATGGGACGGCTCCTAACCTTTTATTACTGCTTTCTCAAATCAAGATAACATGAGGACAAAGAAAAATTGATAATAGGAGTAAATTAGAAAGTTGCTTAAAATTGTATGCTCTATCTGAATCATGAAAGAAAAAATGAGGGGTTAGTATCCCTTTAAGCAAATTTGATAATATAATTAAATTGGAAAGTAGTTTAAAACGGTTTGTTCTATCTGAATAATGAAAGAAAAAATTGGGGTTTCCTGTCCCTTTACAATTATAGGTAACAGAAAAATAATCTTTTCTTCTAGTATTTATCATGGATAAGAAAAGTGAAAGTAAAAGAAAACTGACAAAAGGAGGGGCTGAGAAAGAGCGTGAAAAAAAAAAATGTTAGGAAAAGATGCAAGCCAATGCCAAAAAGTCAGTAGCATGTTTAAAGCTATGGTAACCAAACATGTGTTACCAATATCATCACATGAAGGCAGCAGTGCTAGCTGCAGCACTGTAACAGAAGCTACTGTACAAAGTTCTGAAATAGCTGACACAGATGTAGCTTAAATTGATAAAGGCCATGATGACAGTATAGAAGGAGACACTGAAGTACAAACTGATGAAGAGTTTGAAGTTGAAAATGTTGCTGTAACACATGAAGAGCTTCAGAAAGAAAAGAGAAGGGCGCCTCCTAGTGTAGCCAATTTTTATATGGGAGATAATGCAAAAGTAAGCATACTCACAATGTGGAAAGGCAAAGGTAATGCCTAGATGAGCAATCTGGGAACTTCACAGTGTCCCAGCTGACTGTGCACTATGCTTAGAGGGCTGCTCCTCCCAAATGCAGAAGGGATATCTGTATTCTGAAAATCAAGAGCAAAAAACAAGAGGGCGACCCCTAGTGCAGATCAATGATGAACCAGTGGTGAAAATCTGTTAGTACTGACGAATGGATACTCACAAGATGAATTGCACCCTGAAGTGCAAATATGGCATACTAGGAATATTATAGTGTCCTAGTGCACAAATCCAACCCAAAAGAGGCACTGTCGTGATGAAAAATGGACTTTAGGTATATGAGATGGACATCAGGATGGTGGAAAAGATAAAGAGAACTCCAGTATCGATAAAAAAATATTTAATAAAAAGATAAAAAATGTACATACACAGATCAACAATGATATCTGTTTGTAAAATTGCTACGCGTTTCTAAGCGTTAACCACGCTTTTTCCTCAGGCAAATGATACTGAATGTGCTGGAGTCTCTTACATATATACCCCTGTATAGGCTTAATGAAAACAGCTGTAGCTAATTTGAACAGGTGCTGCATAGATTAGTCTAACAGGTTGTTTAAAGCAAATAACAATGTTACAATCCAATGTGTATAGCCAAATATCTAATACAATAATGCTTAATAGTCCTTCTAAACATATATTAATACATACTAGATACAATAACAACTACAAGGAGATTAAAAAGATTCTGTTTAAACATTGGCCATTACTTAAACGAGACCCCATCTTCAAAATAATATTACAAGACAAACCCAGATGCACATTTAAAAGAGCCCCTACTATTAAAGAAAAACTGGCACCTAGTAAGGTAGTGATGTGCAAACGTAAGTTTAAAGCTCAGAACAATAGTATTCATAGCTCCACAACACCAAACATAGGAACTTATAGATGTAATAAAAATAGATGCAACATGTGCAAATACATAACGAATAGTTGCAAAAATATTATATCTAACAGCACAGGAGAATCATTTGCAATTACCCAAAGAATAACATGCAATTCCAATTTTGTAGTATATTGTATAACGTGCTTGTGTGGCCTACAATATATAGGTCGCACCTGTAGAAAAATTAGACAAAGATGGTCAGAACATTTGAGATGTATCCTGAAAGGATCTGATAAATATAGTACTTCTAGGCACCATTCTTCCATACATGGCACAAACAAGTGCGTCATGAACATCACCCCATTGGAAATGATTCCTGCTATAAATTCTCAAAACAGAATGATTAAATTACGCCAGAGGGAAACCTTTTGGATTTATCAATTTAAAACTTTACATCCGGAGGGGCTTAACGAAGTAATAGATTCCGCTGCTTTTTAATACATCCCCAATATATACAATATTATTTTTTTACCCATATCACAACATCGGACTTATTTCATTATTATATATCTTCACAGTAAATTTAAATATTTAAATTCATCACTTATTCATAATTTTGAATGAATCCTACACTATCATTTTATATTAGATTATATATCCAATAATATTTTTCTTTCATTTTTGTCATACTCACGAATGTTCACTATCATTTTATATTATACTCTATACCCACCTAGTATTCCAATTTCACTATATCATACTGTTCACATAAAATTCTGGTAGATCTCTATCTATCACATAACTTTGGTTTAGATACAACGATGCAATAAATTGCATCATTTATCACTAAGACACAGATTTATACACACCTATATTATTTTTTTATATATTAATTCGTATTGTGGTCCTTATATTCACGTTCTTATATACATGTCATATATACACTTGTTAGGAATGTAGTCAGTTAATGTGAATATTATAGCCAAAGCCGACTCAGCTTTTTTGCACATCAAGGTATCAGTTTTTTTTTTTTTTTGATCACGGTAAACACGCTATATCTCTACATAGTAACAGAGGTAACTGATTTTGTATCCAGGGGTGTACTTGTATGCATCTCCACGTCATTAGATACACACCCACAATCGCAAACACCTAACAACAGAGGTTAATGTTTCTGTTCACATTGGTGCATATGTACACACATTCACGTCACTAGATATACAACCTTAGCCCCAATCAGGTGAAGCAACACAACACAGTATGGAGATATTTTGAATACAACACGGCTATTAGCTTAGCGCAACACACCCCGTTCTGACGTAGTAATCGGACAGGCCAGTCATATAACATTATAATTTGTACAATGATACACACCCTCTCATATTTAGAAATATAGGATCGTATTTTCTCAGTTTATTATCTATTTTTAGGGCCATCTCCAATAATACCACCAAGGAAGATAAATAGATATATAAATAGCGCATTGGCAGAAATAAACCCTGCATGTATACATACTATGACGATTATTTCCAATACGGCTTTTAAATATTTAAGATAATCTATAGAGCCTAAAGCTCGAGGTATTTATATGTGTTTTTTATTTTAGTTAATATATGTTTAGAAGGACTATTGAGCATTATTGTATTAGATATTTGGCTATACACATTGGATTGTAACATTGTTATTTGCTTTAAACAACCTGTTAGACTAATCTATGCAGCACCTGTTCAAATTAGCTACAGCTGTTTTCATTAAGCCTATACAGGGGTATATATGTAAGAGACTCCAGCACATTCAGTATCATTTGCCTGAGGAAAAAGCGTGGTTAACGCTTAGAAACGCGTAGCAATTTTACAAACAGATATCATTGTTGATCTGTGTATGTACATTTTTTATCTTTTTATTAAATATTTTTTTATCGATACTGGAGTTCTCTTTATCTTTTCCACCATCCTGATGTCCATCTCATATACCTAAAGTCCATTTTTCATCACGACAGTGCCTCTTTTGGGTTGGATTTGTGCACTAGGACACTATAATATTCCTAGTATGCCATATTTGCACTTCAGGGTGCAATTCATCTTGTGAGTATCCATTCGTCAGTACTAACAGATTTTCACCACTGGTTCATCATTGATCTGCACTAGGGGTCGCCCTCTTGTTTTTTGCTCTTGATTTTCAGAATACAGATATCCCTTCTGCATTTGGGAGGAGCAGCCCTCTAAGCATAGTGCACAGTCAGCTGGGACACTGTGAAGTTCCCAGATTGCTCATCTAGGCATTACCTTTGCCTTTCCACATTGTGAGTATGCTTACTTTTGCATTATCTCCCATATAAAAATTGGCTACACTAGGAGGCGCCCTTCTCTTTTCTTTCTGTTTTACTACAGTGATTCATTCCATTTGAAATCATTATCTGGAAGGAGCTGCCTCCAATCAAGTGGTGCAGGACCAGCAACAAGTTTTGTTATATCTAGGACTGATTTGTCTATTTTGGAACCATAGCCATCTGGACTTTATTATTTGGATTTGGGTTTGAATATTTTTTTATCCTATTTTCGATTAATACTGCTTATTATTTTTAGTATTTTATAATTGTCATTATTTTTCATTTTTTATTTGTTTTTTATTAATTTCTATTGTTCATATTGATTCTTATGTGTATAATTAGATAAGTGAGTTATTGTTATCACAATTATTGTTACCACAATCTGAGTTATCGCTATTACAATCCTTTTTAGATATTGTTATCACCTAATTTATTAGATACAGCATATTTCACAAATTTGTGGTCATATAGTGAAACATGTTGTCCATCACTGAAAGGGCTAACAAGAGGTCTGTACATCAGCCCAATTTTGATCCTTCTAGTACAGATCCCACTGCAGTACTCTCTATTAAACAACTTTTTTCACAACTAGAAGAATATCTCAAAATAGAACACAGACATTGGTGGGACCTTGACTCACTAAAACAATATAGAGACAAAAAACAGATCCCACGAGGGCTTAGAATCCTTAAAAATTGTTCATTCAAGGAAGATGAAACACTTTTGGCCAAATGGTTGGCAGCTTTAGACAGCTGTTCATTCAACCTTATAGATATTTTAATCAGCCATAGGGAGAAATTAGTTAACGACATAGCAGAAAAAATAGAAAACACACAAAAGCTACTAGAACAATACAAAGATCATTCAGAATACCAATCTCTCAATGAGAGAACCATTAAATCTACAGACGATTACCAAGATGAAATCATCTTAAGAAAGAATAAGAAAAGGGAGAGAGATGAAAGCGACTATCTCAAAGGCACAGTTTATACATACAACAGAACAGATAGTAATGAGCCTAAAGAATCCACTTGGACTAAAGTTACTTACAACAAAAGAAATCAAAATCAGTACACATATCAATCCAATAGACACCAAGCACAACAATCAAGCCATAGATCACACTATACACATTCTTCATCCAACACATATGGAGCCAACAGATCTCACTCTACCCACCAGTCAGCTAACACATATGGAGGAAATAGAAATTTTGAAAGAAATCCTATTCCCATTCAAAATAGATTCTCCCCTTTGATTGAACAAGAATATAGACATCAACCACACCCCCAAGATCAATACAGGCCACATGGAACTACTAATCACAAAGACCAGCACACCTCTCAATTTTATCATAAAGATCAATCACAAAGACACACTCCTAAACTTTCTTCTAATTCACATTATTATTATCAGAACACACAACACTTCCAGAAACCTAATAGAGAGGAGTTACCGGGACCTTCCGGTATCCAGATAGATCAATCTAATCAGAATAGAGAGACTACATCTTTCCAAGATTCACCGATTCCACACAATTCGGTTCCTTTTTTAGAAGAACGCATACCACTAGCTCCCCTTTGGAGACGAGAAGGCCAAAATACCCCTTACCAACAACCGGGAAGAAACAAAAGAACACACACAAACGGGGACATAGGGGAAGGGGAGTTGCCACCAAGGAAAAGAAGTTACAACAACTAAGTAATGGCATATTCAATTTATCAGATAGACCATTATCGAACGATGAAATTAGAATTCTAGGAAAAGGCCTCAGTTTTTGCCCTTCAAACTCTCATAAAATGTTTGAACTATTTGTAGACTTAAACAAATACACCAGAAAACTAGCTCTACAGCGCTATTTTGCCAATAAACAGCTTAAGAGTCAAAAAACTGTAGGCATGCCAGTCCTCACAGACAATATGACAACAGAAAGGAACATGCAAGTCCTTTATATAGATCCAGAAGACCTCTCAGAACAACTGTTCGAAGGAGTGATTCACACTAACCTTTCCCTCCCCTCTACCTTTTACCCCCATGGAGAGAATCTTGCATATTTAGATATTTTCCAAAACTTGGTATTAGAAGATTTTGGGAAGCTTCCCCCCTATAATAATAAAGGATATAACAATATATGGCCCAATGAACAAAGGGCTTTACGCAATCTTTCAAATGATAATTCCATCATAATCCGCCAAGCTGATAAAGGCGGCGGTCTAGTAATACAAAATTATGAAGATTATATACGTGAGGCTAGAAAGATTCTGTTAGACAAAGACTATTATAAACAACTTTCAATAGATCCCACAGATACATATACCAAAGAACTTAAAAAATTAATTACTTATGGCCATGAACATGGCATTCTAACACAAAAAGAGAGAAAATTTCTCATACCCATTAATCCTAACATTCCATATTACTACCACTTACCAAAGATTCATAAACAAATCCATAATCCTCCCGGTCGACCAATCATTGCGGGTATGAATAGCCTTACTGATAACCTCTCATTATATATTGATTATTATCTCCAAAGATATGTCATCCAACTAAGATCTTATATAAAAGACACTACCGATCTATTGCAAAAATTATCTGAAATCAAAAAAGAAAAACATCTCATTTGGGTATCTTGTGATGTTAGTTCCCTGTATTCTAATATCAAACATGATATAGGCTTAGATTCTGTAGACAGTTATCTTAGTGAAGATCCATATATGTCCGATATCCAAAAGAATTATTTGCTTAAACTTATACATTTCATATTAACTCATAATTATTTTAAATTTCTAGACGTTTTTTTTCTTCAGACCAAGGGAACGGCCATGGGGACCAGATTTGCTCCCAGTTTTGCAAATTTATTTATGGGTACTTTTGAATCCAAATACATCTATAATGCAGAATGGGAGCAAAATCTGGTCTTCTATGGCCGTTATATAGATGATCTATTGTTTGTTTGGAGGGGATCATCTTCCACACTTGCCTCCTTTCAGAATTATCTAAATGATAATAATATGGGAATCCAATTTACTTGGAACATCCAAACAGATCAAATTGATTTTTTGGATGTCACCCTAATGTGGGGAGAGGACAATAACATTCAGTCATGTACCTTTTTCAAGCAGGTAGACAGCAATAATTTTTTGGACTACTTTAGTAACCACCACACTAGTTGGAAGACAAATATTCCATACAGTCAGTTTAGGAGGATCCGGCGTAACTGTACAGACATTAACACTTATGACACACAAAGCATACTCCTTAAAAATAAATTCAAGGAGAAACACTATCCAGAAGAATTAATTGAATTAGGCTTTCAAAAAGCACGCTCTCTAAATAGAGGAGAATTGTTAAAACCAAAAAGTTTAGAAAAACCTAGAAATGAAGATTCACATTATGAATCTTCATTCATTACTAGATACAATAACAACTACAAGGAGATTAAAAAGATTCTGTTTAAACATTGGCCATTACTTAAACGAGACCCCATCTTCAAAATAATATTACAAGACAAACCCAGATGCACATTTAAAAGAGCCCCTACTATTAAAGAAAAACTGGCACCTAGTAAGGTAGTGATGTGCAAACGTAAGTTTAAAGCTCAGAACAATAGTATTCATAGCTCCACAACACCAAACATAGGAACTTATAGATGTAATAAAAATAGATGCAACATGTGCAAATACATAACGAATAGTTGCAAAAATATTATATCTAACAGCACAGGAGAATCATTTGCAATTACCCAAAGAATAACATGCAATTCCAATTTTGTAGTATATTGTATAACGTGCTTGTGTGGCCTACAATATATAGGTCGCACCTGTAGAAAAATTAGACAAAGATGGTCAGAACATTTGAGATGTATCCTGAAAGGATCTGATAAATATAGTACTTCTAGGCACCATTCTTCCATACATGGCACAAACAAGTGCGTCATGAACATCACCCCATTGGAAATGATTCCTGCTATAAATTCTCAAAACAGAATGATTAAATTACGCCAGAGGGAAACCTTTTGGATTTATCAATTTAAAACTTTACATCCGGAGGGGCTTAACGAAGTAATAGATTCCGCTGCTTTTTAATACATCCCCAATATATACAATATTATTTTTTTACCCATATCACAACATCGGACTTATTTCATTATTATATATCTTCACAGTAAATTTAAATATTTAAATTCATCACTTATTCATAATTTTGAATGAATCCTACACTATCATTTTATATTAGATTATATATCCAATAATATTTTTCTTTCATTTTTGTCATACTCACGAATGTTCACTATCATTTTATATTATACTCTATACCCACCTAGTATTCCAATTTCACTATATCATACTGTTCACATAAAATTCTGGTAGATCTCTATCTATCACATAACTTTGGTTTAGATACAACGATGCAATAAATTGCATCATTTATCACTAAGACACAGATTTATACACACCTATATTATTTTTTTATATATTAATTCGTATTGTGGTCCTTATATTCACGTTCTTATATACATGTCATATATACACTTGTTAGGAATGTAGTCAGTTAATGTGAATATTATAGCCAAAGCCGACTCAGCTTTTTTGCACATCAAGGTATCAGTTTTTTTTTTTTTTTGATCACGGTAAACACGCTATATCTCTACATAGTAACAGAGGTAACTGATTTTGTATCCAGGGGTGTACTTGTATGCATCTCCACGTCATTAGATACACACCCACAATCGCAAACACCTAACAACAGAGGTTAATGTTTCTGTTCACATTGGTGCATATGTACACACATTCACGTCACTAGATATACAACCTTAGCCCCAATCAGGTGAAGCAACACAACACAGTATGGAGATATTTTGAATACAACACGGCTATTAGCTTAGCGCAACACACCCCGTTCTGACGTAGTAATCGGACAGGCCAGTCATATAACATTATAATTTGTACAATGATACACACCCTCTCATATTTAGAAATATAGGATCGTATTTTCTCAGTTTATTATCTATTTTTAGGGCCATCTCCAATAATACCACCAAGGTAGCGCATTGGCAGAAATAAACCCTGCATGTATACATACTATGACGATTATTTCCAATACGGCTTTTAAATATTTAAGATAATCTATAGAGCCTAAAGCTCGAGGTATTTATATGTGTTTTTTATTTTAGTTAATATATGTTTAGAAGGACTATTGAGCATTATTGTATTAGATATTTGGCTATACACATTGGATTGTAACATTGTTATTTGCTTTAAACAACCTGTTAGACTAATCTATGCAGCACCTGTTCAAATTAGCTACAGCTGTTTTCATTAAGCCTATACAGGGGTATATATGTAAGAGACTCCAGCACATTCAGTATCATTTGCCTGAGGAAAAAGCGTGGTTAACGCTTAGAAACGCGTAGCAATTTTACAAACAGATATCATTGTTGATCTGTGTATGTACATTTTTTATCTTTTTATTAAATATTTTTTTATCGATACTGGAGTTCTCTTTATCTTTTCCACCATCCTGATGTCCATCTCATATACCTAAAGTCCATTTTTCATCACGACAGTGCCTCTTTTGGGTTGGATTTGTGCACTAGGACACTATAATATTCCTAGTATGCCATATTTGCACTTCAGGGTGCAATTCATCTTGTGAGTATCCATTCGTCAGTACTAACAGATTTTCACCACTGGTTCATCATTGATCTGCACTAGGGGTCGCCCTCTTGTTTTTTGCTCTTGATTTTCAGAATACAGACATGAAGAGCTTGCCGTGGACAATGTCCCCGAGATCCTGGATGAGAGAGCAGAAGTTGTGTATAGTGATGTGGAGTTAACTGAAACTCTTGAAGACAAGTTGTGGTTTGCAAGACCAAAATCAGAAAATGTGAGTGCTTTTTTGAAGTTCCACCCATGTCAACCAGATGTACCATCTTTAAATGCCAAAAAGTTATACCAGCGAAGAGATGGAAATAAGCGTCAGTGGTTGACTTATTCACATTCATATGGAACCTTTTTCTGCATGGTCTGCCTTGCCTTTAGCAGAACAACAGATAGCAGTGCTTTTATTGATGGGTGCTTTGACCAAAAGCATATGTACCAAAGAATTGAGGAGCATGAGGAAAGCAATCTTCACATCAGAAGCCTTTCTTATGAGATCAAAGAGCAAAGATATAAGTAGCCATTTCTTTGGAAAAGAAAATATTGCAAAGAAAGAGGAAGTGAAGAGAAAACGTGCTATACTTGAACGAGTGGTTGAAATCATTAAAGCAATTGGCAAAAGGGGATTAAGTTACAGAGCATCAACAGAAGCAGCCTTTACCTTAGAAGATGAAAACCTAGACCACGGTAATTTCCCGGATTTTCTGATAGTCATAAGTAAATTTGACCCTTTGCTTAAAAGTCATCTTGATGAAGTAATAAAGAAAAGCAAAGCACAACATACAAAAGGCAGTAAAGGACGTGGTAGTTTTGTTACACTGATTTCAAAAACAACTGTTAACAATATTATTGACGTGATTTCTTCCCTTTTGAAGAAAGGTATTGCTCAGGAAGTCAGAGAGGCTAGAATGTTTTCAATACAGCTAGATACCACACAAGATATTAATGTTTTTGATCAGTGTTCAATTATTATTAGATATGTTACTGATATGGTACATGAACGTCTTATTGCTGTTGTAAATTGTTCTAAAACCACTGGAAAGGCTTTGTGTGACCTTGTCTGTGATGATCTGGAAGTCATGGAGATTGATGTTACAAATTGTGTAGGTAATTCAACTGATGGTGCCTCCAACATGCAAGGACAATATAATGGATTCACCACATGGCTAAGTACTAAGGCACCTGGCCAAATCCATGTGTGGTTTTATGCACATGTGCTAAATTTAGTAATGATGGATGTCACCAAAATGTCTGTAGAAGCAGTATCATTGTTTGGATTGCTAAATTCATGTGCTGTGTTTATTAGAGACTCATACCTTCAAATTAATGTGTGACGAGAAAAAACATAATTTATGTAAGAACTTACCTGATAAATTCATTTCTTTCATATTAGCAAGAGTCCATGAGCTAGTGACGTATGGGATATACATTCCTACCAGGAGGGGCAAAGTTTCCCAAACCTTAAAATGCCTATAAATACACCCCTCACCACACCCACAATTCAGTTTAATGAATAGCCAAGAAGTGGGGTGATAAGAAAAGAGCGAAAGCATAAAAAAATAAATAAAAAGGAATTGGAATAATTGTGCTTTATACAAAAAAATCATAACCACCAGAAAAAAGGGTGGGCCTCATGGACTCTTGCTAATATGAAAGAAATTAATTTATCAGGTAAGTTCTTACATAAATTATGTTTTCTTTCATGTAATTAGCAAGAGTCCATGAGCTAGTGACGTATGGGATATAAATACCCAAGATGTGGAACTTCCACCCAAGAGTCACTAGAGAGGGAGGGATAAAATAAAGACAGTCAATTCCGCTGAAAAATTAATCCACTACCCAAATCAAAAGTTTCAATATTAATAATGAAAAAAACTGAAATTATAAGCAGAAGAATCAAACTGAAACAGCTGCCTGAAGTACTATTCTACCAAAAACTGCTTCTAAAGAAGAGAAAACATCAAAATGGTAGAATTTAGTAAAAGTATGCAAAGAAGACCAAGTCATTGCTTTGCAAATTGATCAACAGAAGCTTCATTCTTAAAAAGCCCAGGAAGTAGAAACTGACCTAGTAGAATGAGCCGTAATCCTCTGAGACGGGGAATAATCCGACTCCAAATAAGCATGATGAATCAAAAGCTTAACCAAGATGCCAAAGAAATGGCAGAAGCCTTCTGACCTTCCTAAAACCAGAAAAGATAACAAATAGACTAGAAGTCTGTCTGAAATCTGAGTAGCTTCAACATAATATTTCAAAAAACTCTTACCACATCCTAAAGAATGTAATAATCTTACCAAAGAATTCTTAGGATTAGGACACGAGGAAAAGACAATAATTCCTCCACTAATGTTGTTAGAATTCACAACTTAGGTGAAAATTGAAATGAGGACAGCAAAAAAACACCTTATCCTGATGAAAAATCAGAACAAGGAGATTCACAAGAAAGAACAGATAATTCAAAAACTGTTCTAACTGAAGAGATGTCCAAAAAGAACAATACTTTCCATGAAAGTAATGAATGTCCAGAGCAAGCATATGCTCAAATAGAAGATCCTGAAAAACCTTCAGAACCCAATTAAGACTCCAAGGAGGAGAAATTGGCATTGGCTTAATGACAGATTTGATACGAATCAAAACCTGAAAAAAATGATGAATATCTGGAAGTAACACTGCCTTATCCTGATGAAAAATCAGAAAAGGATATTCAAAAAAAGAGCAGATAACTCAAAAAACTCTTCAAGTAGAAGAAATAACCAAAAGGAACAATAATTTTCCAAGAAAGTAATTAACGTTCAGAAAATGCATAGTTTCAAACGGAGGAGCCTGTAAAGCCCTCAGCACCAAATTGAGACTCCAAAGAGGAGAGAATGAATTAATGACAGGCTTGATATGGACCAAAGTCTGTACAACACAATGAATATCAGGAAGATTAGCAATCTTTCTGTGAAAAAAGAGCAGAAAGAGTAGAGATTTGTCCTAACAAAGAATTGAAGACAAAACCTTATCCAAACCAACCTGAAAAAATAATAAAATTCTATGAATTTTAAAAGAATGCCAAGAAAAGTAGGTCTTCCAGACTCAATATAAATCTTTCTAGAGACAGATTTATGAGACTGAAACATAGTATTAATCAATGAGTCAGAAAAACCTCTATGACTAAAAACCAAGCGTTCAATCTCCATCCCTTCAAATGTAATGATTTGAGATCCTGATGGAAAAAATGGCCTTGAGAAAGAAAAGGTCTGGTTTAAACGGAGGTGTCCAACGTTGGCAACTGGCCATCCGAATGAGATTTGTATACCAAAACCTGAGAGGCCATGCTGGAGCTACCAGCATAACAAACAAATACTCCATAAGAATTTTGGAAGAAGAACTAGAGGCGGAAAGAAATAGGCAAAAAGATAATTCCAAAGAAATGTCAATGCATACACTACTTCCGCCTGAAGATTCCCGGACCTTAATAGGCCCCTGGGAAGTTCTTTATTCAGATGAGATGAAAAACATATCTGGTTAAGAGAGACCATTCTCCCGGAAGAAAAGCTTGATTAACAGAGATAATCCGCTTCCCAAATATCTATACCTGGGAAAAAAAAACCACAGAATTTAGATAGGAGCTGGATTTAGCCCAAGCTAATATCCGAGACACTTCTGTCACAGCCTAAGGACTGATAGTCCTACTCTGATGATTGACATACACCATAGTAGTGATATTGTCTGAAAAACATTAAACGTCTCTTCTTCAAAAAGAAACTAACTGAAAAACTCTGAGAAAGCATGGAGTACTAAAATATCAAATGGTAATCTCCCTCCTGAGATTTCCAAACCCCTTGTGCTGACAGAGATCCTCAGACAGCCTCCCAACCAAAAAGACTCACATCTGTAGAGATCATGGTCCAGGTTGAAAGAGACCTGTAGAACTAAATGATGGTGATCTTAACCACCAAATCAAGACAGATAAATATTAGGATTCGAAGATTTAAAATGCAAAATCCTAGAAACCCTGCACCATAATTCAGCATAAAAGACTGGAAAGGTTCTTTCTATTGAAAATGAGCAAAGGGAATTAAATCCAATGCTGTGGCCATAAGACCTAAAACTTCTATGCATAAATAGCAACTGAAGGAAATAATAGAGACTAAAGGTACCGACAAATGGAACACAATAAAATTGTCTCTTGTCTGATAGAGACAAAGACAGTGACACAAACTATCTGGAAACCTAAAAAAGGTGACCCTTGTGTAAGGAATCAAGAGCTTTTGAAAAAAAGATTATCTAACTATGTCCTGAAGAGCAAAGTGAATCATATGAGATTCCGCATCCTCAGAAAATAATCTGAATGAAAACAGAAAAATAAAAATATGCATTTATTGTATCTAATGAAAACAAATAATGCTATCACTGACCAAAAAAAGGCAGAATAGTTTGAATAAAACTCCAAAACCCAGTTCCTAAAAATGGAACTGGAAGAAATACCCCAGAAGATTCCAGGTCTGAGCAGTGCTTGAACCCCCATGGGTGCCCAGCCATGCTTCAACCGTACCCAAAATATACAGGACCGAAACACACTTAAAGGAAGTGTTAGCCTTACTGGAATAAAATCAAAGAAATTTGGACCGAATAGAACCAAATAAATTTCAAAGAAGTCTTAACCTGCCCCTTGCCAGCCAAGCTGGAATACGGCACGTACATCGCAATTTTAGGGAGCTGATTTCGAACTGAAAAATTTCCAATTAAAAACATGTTACTTGGGAAAGAATTCAGGAATTCGTTCCTTAATAAGAACAACCAAACTAGTATAAGCTTAAAGTTTTAGTCTTAGAACTCAATCTTGAAGCCCAGAGTAACAGTTAAGAATTGAATCCAATTATAAAACAAATAATTGATTATCTTAGAACAAAAGAAATATGGATTTTTAAAAATCACAAAATTCATCTAGCTAAAATAGCTAAAGACATAGATTAACCCTCATTTGCGAAAATATTCAATAAAATGAAGACACAAATGAAAATATTAGCATGATAGTCCAGTTAAAGGACCAGTCAATACAGTGGACTTGCATAATCAAAAAATGCAAAACAACAAGACAAATGCAACAGCACCTAGTCTAGTAAATGTTGTCCCTTAACAATGCTAAAATAAATCATAATCTGATACTTGATCTTAAAGTAAACAGAACAAAATGAAGCAATTGCAACATCCAAATAAATCACAGGACCAAGAAAAGTACCTGAAACTAAATAATTTTCCATAAATAAGATACAACCATCTAAAGGAAAATAAATACTATTTTGCTATAGAAACAATAGCATAATTAGTAGGAGTAGAGATAGCCCCAATAAATTGGAGAACCCTCCAAATTGAATTTAACTGCTGGCAAAGAATATAGTTTAAAACCTTTGAAGAAGGAATAAAAGAAAATTCTCAGCCTATTCCATTCCCTAGTATGAGGAATTGGAAAGAAAACCTCTGAAAACACAGAAGAAAAATAAGCAGAAATAGTGTTAGCTAATCAACACCTTTTCAACAAAGAACAAATGTACTTTAATAAAAAAATAATAAAAAAGTAGATTTGTTAGTGTCAATATCTGATGAAAAAATTTCTGAATGAGAAAAAAACATCATCAGAGAAGGATAAATCAGTATGTTGTTGGTCATTTGAAACTTCAATAATTAAAAAAGAAGTGAAAAAGACCTAAAATTTTTTATTAGAAGGCACAATGTCAGACAAAGCCTTTAAAATAGAATCAGAAAAATATTTCTTATAAATCTTCTAAATATTTCTTGTACGTAAGATGTAAAAAGAATGGCAATATATAAAGCATAAATACTAATGGATTCTGCATGTAAAAGTTTATCATAATAACTTATTACAAACCATAGCTAAAGATAAACATTCATAACATTTAAAATAAATGAACTTTGGTAGGACTGAACTCAGTCAAGCGTTTTTCCAGAAGTAGCTTTTGATCCAGGGTCAATCTGAGACATCTTGCAATATGTAATAGAAAAAACAACATATAAAGCAAAATCTATCAAATTCCTTAAATGACAGTTTCAGGAATGGGAAAAAATGCCAATGAACAAGCTTCTAGCAACCAGAAGCAAATAAACAATGAGACTTAAATAATGTGGAGACAATAATGATGCCCATATTTTTTAGCGCCAAAAAAGACGCCTACACTATTTGGCGCCTAAATGCTTTGGCGCCAAAAATGACGCCACATCCGGTAACGCTGACATCTTTGGTGCAAAAAAAACGTCAAAAAAATGACGCACATACAAACAACTTCCGGTGACAAGTATGACGCCGGAAATGACTAAGAAAGTTTTTGCGCCAAAAAAGTCCGCGCCAAGAATGACGCAATAAAATGAAGCATTTTCAGCCCCCGCGAGCCTAACAGCCCACAGAAAAAAAAGTCAAATTTTAAAGGTAAGAAAAATTTAATATTCAAATGCATTATCCCAAATAATGAAACTGACTGTCTGAAATAAGGAATATTGAACATCCTGAATCAAGGCAAATAAATGTTTAAACACATATATTAAGAACTTTATATAAAAGTGCCCAACCATAGCTTAGAGTGTCACAGAAAATAAGACTTACATACCCCAGGACACTCATCTACATATAGTAGAAAGCCAAACCAGTACTGAAACGAGAATCAGTAGAGGTAATGGTATATAAGAGTATATCGTCGATCTGAAAAGGGAGGTAAGAGATGAATCTCTACGACCGATAACAGAGAACCTATGAAATAGATCCCGTAGAAGGAGACCATTGAATTCAAATAGGCAATACTCTCTTCACATCCCTCTGACATTCACTGCACGCTGAGAGGAAAACCGGGCTCCAGCCTGCTGCGGAGCGCATATCAACGAAGAATCTAGCACAAACTTACTTCACCACCTCCACGGGAGGCAAAGTTTGTAAAAACTGAATTGTGGGTGTGGTGAGGGGTGTATTTATAGGCATTTTAAGGTTTGGGAAACTTTGCCCCTCCTGGTAGGAATGTATATCCCATACGTCACTAGCTCATGGACTCTTGCTAATTACATGAAAGAAATGCAATGAAGAGAGAAGGAGATCCATTTCTGTAATTGGAGAAACAAGATGGTGGCCTAAAGAATCAGCACTTACTAAAGTGTTTGGTTCTTATAATGACCCAAGTCGAGCCATGTATGTTGATCTGATCCAAACAATGGCAGAGATATCATCATCAAATGATTTTAATGCAGAAACAAGATTTAAGGCTGGCATATATTTAGAATCCCTAAAAAATTCAGTACAATACTAACAGCTCAGACATATCTATTAATATTCAGTAAAACAACTCCATTGTCTACCTGCAAACTCAAGGTTTGGATGTGCTACAAGCATATCGAATGGTAAATGAAACCACGGACAGTTTAAAAATGTATCGTCAGGATTTTCTTGGAGTAAGGGAGGCAGCAAACAAGTTTGTAATTTTGGCAAATGACAAGTTAGAGAAATTGGACAGTGAAGTTATCGTTGAGTCAGATTTCCCAACGTGCCGAGTACCCAAAAAAAAGAGGTTACCTGGTGAGCTTGCAGCAGATGAACCTATCCAGTTGGCATGTGATAAATTCAGAGTAGAGGTTTATAATGTTGCATTAGACAAAATCGTCACTAATCTGCAGAACTGTTTTACAACACATGGTCAGCTGTTTGCTGATTTAGCTTGTTTGGATCCCAGACATTTTCAGGACATACTCCAGCACCTTCCTTCAAATGCTCTGGAACGACTGAGCAGCTTAGTTGTTAAATTTGATTCAGCTGCATCCAAAGAACAACTGCAAAGGGAGTTGCTTGATTTTGCATCAAAATGTGCAGTATCTTTTTTTTTTTTTTTTATAACATATGTTCTAATAAAGTATTGACGTTTCACCTTAATATCCCTAGGCTAAGATGCATAATTTTGTTGCCCCTATTTCACAAACATTGCACCGTTAGAAGATCTATCCATTATGTACCTAGCATATTCTTCATGAGTTTACATACATTATACAAAAAGAATACAAAAAAAAATAGGAGGAAAATCCCATATCCCAATTACCCACTGTGAAAAATCGGGCATGTACATTCTATGGGCACGGTGCGGCAAAATTTAGGGCTGGTCTAAAAAATTTCCAGGGCTGCTTTTCATTCCCAGTCTGGCCCTGACCCCTGGGGTTGGCCCCTGCATTTTTTAAAATTATTTCTTGAGTTTCAAGGTTCTTGAGTTCAGCATCATCCATGTGCCTTAGATGAAATTGAATTCTTCTATGTGGTTGTCTTACAGGTTTTATATTTTGATTAATATGCACCTGTACTTGAAAATCTTTCAGTTTACCAATGCTGTACTAACTGATCTGCTACTGATCCTGTGTACTTTCTAGGTGAGATTGCATTCATAAGCTTTTTAAGTCCAAGACTGGATGAGGTTTAAAACTCAGAAGTATTTTGACCCTTTACAACATAAAACATAGTTTCTGTTTTGTTGTGTTTAAATGCACATGTGGCTGTAAATTTATCAATTTCATTAAGGGGTTTAGTTAATCCATATGCATATATATTTATTTACTCTATAATATGCTGTAATTTTAGTGTCATTAATGAGTACATCAACTTATGGCTGAGTTAGGTTGCACATGCTGATTACTACAAATACATATTTGTCATCATTGTTTGAGTATTGTCCTTTTTGATCAGGAGATCTAACTAGATTTAATTTCCACTGCTCTGATGTATGTGGATCAGTATGTGATTGCATTTTTTTAATACAATTTTGTTCTATATTGCTTTGCACAATGATTACATTTTCCACATGCCCTGCATTGCTTGTTCCTTGCTGGACAAGTCCCATTAAGTGGCAAGAAACCACCACAGTTTCTGCATAACACACATGAGGTCTGGTTCTTTCTTGTGGGTTGTACTGTTGAACTGTCTTTTCGAACGCTATAACATCATTGTATGTGTCAATGGTTCTAGACAAGATATCAAAAATGTCATACATTGTTTTTCTCCAGCTAAATGAAGCAGTGAAGCCTTTTTTGTTTGTATCAGTAACTTCCAAAGCAATAAGGTCATTTTTAAAATCTCTGAATCCATTTTAGCCATCTAAGTTCTGCATCAGTCAAACACAGGGAAGCTGTTCTCACCTCTGCTTCTTTGCAACAGTTCCAGACCAGCGCAATAAAGCGAATATAGTAATAAATTAAGACCTAGTGTGTATAAAAGTTATATTTAAACTTTACTGTAGTTTATTTTTGAGTGCAATAGCATTATGTCTAAAAACCATATACATACCTTAATTAAAAAATATTTTATTGCTAACAAACGCTAACCAACATCTGAGCCTTCAGTGAGTCATAATCTTTCTGCGGATGGTGAGTATATATAGGTGGGTATTTAACTGTTTATATGTGTATACACGTTGGAAAGATGGCACCGACGCAGGGTTGCCACAAACCTTCAATTTGTAAAGAGAGCAATATCTGCGAAGCGTAATAAAAGGAGGTAAATCTGTATATACATTTCTAAGTCAGAGCACAAACTAGGAAGAAAATACTATACATTATAACATAACCGCAAACACCATAGAAACCATTTTAGCAGACAATCAGCTAGATTACGAGTTGTGCGTTATGAGTGAAAAAGCATCATTATGGCTAATAATGCTGCTTTTTCACTACCGCTGCTATTACGAGTCTCGTAGCTATAGCTGTACTGCACAACTTTTTGGCTATCACGCAACGTCATTGCGCTGGTATTACGATTTTGCCTGACATGCCAAAAAGTGAGCGGTACAGCCTATAACTACAAGATCCGTACCGCCACCTGAAGTCAGTAGTTATGAGTTTTACGTTACAAAGCTGTAACATAAAACTCATAACTAAAGTGTTAAAAAGTACACTAACACCCATAAACTACCTATTAACCCCTAAACCGAGGCCCTCCCACACCGCAAACACTAAAATAAAATTATTAACCCCTAATCTGCCGCTCCAGACATTGCCGCCACTATTATAATTTATTAACCCCTATTCCACCGCTCCCCAGCATCGTCGCCACTATAATAAACCTATTAACCCCTAAACCGCCGCCCTCCCGCATTGCAAACACTAGTTGAATAATAATAACCCCTATTCTGCCGTCCACCCACACCGCCGCTATAATAAACCTATTCACCACTAAACTGCAAGCCCCCCACTACGAAATATACTATAATAAACTATTAACTCCTAAACCTCTGGCCTCTCACATCACTAACTAAATATGATAACCCCTAAACCTAACCCTAACGTAACCCTAAGTCTAACCCTAACACCCCCTAACTTAAATATAATTAAATATAAATAAAACTTACAATTAATACCTAAATAAATAATTCCTATTTAAAACTAAATACATACTTCCCTGTAAAATAAAACCTAAGCTAGCTACAATATAACTAATAGTTATATTGTAGCTATCTTAGGTGTTATTTTTATTTCACAGGTAAGTTTGTATTTATTTTAACTAGGTAGAATAGTTAGTAAATAGTTATCAACTATTTACTAGCTACCTAGTTAAAATAAATACAAATTTACCTGTAAAATAAAACCTAACCTGCCTTACTGTAAAACCTACCATTACAATAAAATTAAATAAATTAAATTAATGAAATAAAATTATCTAAATTACAAAAAACCCCCACTAAATTATACAAAATAAAAAATGAAATTATAAAAAAAATTACACCTAATCTAATAGCCCTATCAAAATAAATAATACCCCCCAAAATAATAAAACCCCTAGCCTAAACTAAACTGCCAATAGCCCTTAAAAGGGCCTTTGCGGTGCATTGCCCCAAAGATAACAGCTCTTTCACCTGTAAAATAAAATACAAACACCCCCCCCCCAACAGTAAAACCCACCACCCACACAACCAAACCCCCCAAATAAAATTAAAAAAAACCTAAGCTAACCATTGCCCTGAAAAGGGCATTTGGATGGGCATTGCCCTTAAAAGGGCATGTAGCTCTTTTGCTTTGCCCTGGAAAGGGCATTCAGCTCTTTTACAAAGTGCCCAAACCCTAATGTAAAAATAAAAACCCACCCAATAAACCCTTAAAAAACCTAACACTAACCCCAGACGATCCACTTACAGTTTTCAAAGACCAGACATCCATCCTCATCCAGCCGGCGAAGTCCTCATCCAAGCGGGAAGAAGTCTTCATCCAAGTGGGAAGAAGTCCTCATCGAAGCTGGAAGAAGTCGTCATCCAAGCGGACAGAAGTCTTCATTCAGACGGCATCTTCTATCTTCATCCATCTGGCGCGGAGCGGGTCCATCATCAAGACATCCGGCGCGGAGCATCCTCTTCATACGGTCGCCGCCGTACACTGAAGGGTCCCTTAAAGGGACATCATCCAAGATGGCGTCCCTTGAATTCCGATTGGCTGATAGGAATAGCCAATAGAATGCGAGCTTAATCCCATTGGCTGATTGGATCAGTCAATAGGATTGAAGCTCAATCCTATTGGCTGATTGGATCAGCCAATTGGATTTTCTCCCCTTTAATTCCAATTGGCTGATAGAATTCTATCAGCCTATTGGAATTCAAGGGACGTTATCTTGGATGACATCCCTTAAAGGGACTCTTCAGTGTACATCCCTTAAAGGGACTCTTCAGTGTATGGCGGCGACCATATCAAGAGGATGCTCTGCACCGGATGTCTTGAAGATAGACCCGCTGCGCGCCGGATGGATGAAGATAGAAGATGCCATCTGGGTGAAGACTTCTGCCCGCTTGGATGACGACTTCTTCCGGCTTCGATGATGACTTCGCCGGCTGAATGAGGATGTATGTCCGGTCTTCGAAAACTGTAAATGGATCGTCTGGGGTTAGTGTTAGGTTTTTTTTAAGGATTTATTGGGTGGGTTTTTATTTTTAGATTAGGGTTTGGGAACTTTGTAAAAGAGCTGAATGCCCTTTTCAGGGCAGGGCAAAGCAAAATAGCTAAATGCCCTTTTAAGGGCAATGTCCATCCAAATGCCCTTTTCAGGGCAATGGTTAGCTTAGGTTTTTTAGATAGAATTTTATTTGGGGGGTTTGGTTGTGTGGGTGGTGGGTTTTACTGTTTTTTTGTAATTTATTTAATTTTATTTCATTCATTTAATTTAATGTATTTAATTTTATTGTAATGGTAGGTTTTACTGTAAGGCAGGTTAGGTTTTATTTTACAAGTAAATTTGTATTTATTTTAACTAGGTAGTTAGTAAATAGTTAATAACTATTTACTAACTAGTCTACCTAGTTAAAATAAATACAAACTTACCTGTGAAATAAAAATAAAACCTAAGATAGCTACAGTATAACTATTAGTTATATTGTAGCTAGCTTAGGTTTTATTTTACAGGTATGTATTTAGTTTTAAATAGGAATTATTTAAGTATTAATTGTAAGTTTTTTTAATTTTATTTTAATTAAATTTAAGTTAGGGGGTGTCAGGGTTAGGGTTACGTTAGGGTTAGGTTTAGGGGTTAATATAGTTATGTAGTGGAAGTGATGTGGGTTAATAACTTTAGTATAGTAGCGTTCACATTGGGGGCAGCAGATTAGGGGTTAATAACATTATGTAGGTGGCGGCGATGTTAGGGGCAACAGATTAGGGGTTGATAACTAATGTAGGTGGCGGCAATGTTGGGGGCAGCAGATTAGGGGTGTTTAGACTCGAGGTTTATGTTAGGGTGTTAGATTTAAACGTATATTTTTATTTCCCCAAAGACATCAATGGGGCTGTGTTACGGAGCTTTTCGCTCCGCGATCGCAGGTGTTAGGCTTTTTTTTAGCCGGCTCTCCCCATTGATGTCTATAGGGAATCGAGCACATCAAAGCAGCTCAAAGCAGTAATAACAGCGCTATAGGGGGGTGAAATCCTCAGAAAATGCTGCGGTCTTTACTTTCCCTTTAGCGCTCAAAACTCATAATGTGGCTTAATTACTTTAACCATAAAGCCCTTCTAAAAAGTACTTCCAAAGACATATTCTTAGAATTAAATGCAATGACGTTAATAGCTGCAACACAAATGAAAGCAGTAGCACAAGTGAACAATTACAAAACATTAAAAAAACTTCCAAAGCAGAATCATCAGAAAACTACTTAGAAAGACTATTAAACCAAATGGAAGAAGCAGCAGCTACACCAGCAATAAAAACTGCTGGCCCAAAAATATAACCTGCTTGCTGAAAAGCCCTCCTATTGAAGGATTCTAACTTCCAATCTAAAGGAGCTATCTTCAAAAGGGATAGAAGTAAACTTAGTCAAGGTAGAAATTACCCCATCAACCTTAGGTTTCCCAAAGTTCAATATTAGAAGCCGACAAAGGAAACATTTTCTTAAACCTTGCTGAAGGATTAAAGGGATTGACCGGTTTAGCCTATTCCTTAGAAGATATCTCAGAGACAGCATCAGGGACAGGACAAAAACTTTGGAGATTTAACCATAGCATATAAATTAAGTCTAAACAAATAACAGACATATCCTCAGGATAACCTCAGGATCCTTAACCTATAAAGTAGGCAAAAACAAAAATTATGCTTACCAGATAATTTCATTTCTTCTGTATAAGGAGAGTCCACTGCTTCATTCCTTACTGTTGGGAAATACTGAACCTGGCCACCAGGAGGAGGCAAAGACACCTCAGCCAAAAGCTTAAATACCTCTCCCACTTCCCCCATCAGCCAGTCTGCCAAGGGAACAAGGAACAGTAGAAGAAATTTAAGGGTAAAAAAGGTACCAGAAGAAGAATATCATTTAGGGGGCCGCACATCGGAGAACACAGGCGTGGACTGTGGACTCTCCTTATATTGAAGGAAATGAAATTATCTGGTAAGCATAATTTATGTTTTCCTTCTTAATATAAGGAGAGTCCACGACTTAATTCCGTACTGTTGGGAAAGTTCTAGAGGACACTGAATGATAACAGGATGGACAAAAAGATAGGCGGACCCTAATCTAAGGGCACCACAGTCTGCAAAACCTTTCTCCCGAAGGCTGCTTTAGCAGAAGCAAAAACATCAAACTTGTAAAATTTAGAAAAAGTATGTAAAGAGGACCAGGTAGCTGCCTTACAAATCTGATCCATAGAGGCCCAAGAGGAAGTCACTGCTCTAGAAGAATGAGCCGTAATTCTCTGAGGAGGCTTATGTCCCGCTGTCTCATAAGCAAAGTGGATAACACCCCTTAACCAAAAAGACAAGGAAGTCACAGAAACCTTCTGCCCCTTACGCTTCCCAGAATAGGCAACAAACAAGGAAGAAGTTTGTCTAAAGTCCTTAGTAGATTGAAGATAGAACTTCAAGGCTCGAACCATGTCCAAATTATGAAGCAAACGTTCCTTCAAAGGAGGAGGATTAGGACACAAGGAAGGAACCACAATCTCTTGATTGATGTTGCGGTCTGACATGACCTTAGGGAGAAACCCTAACTTAGTACGTAGGACAGCCTTATCAGAATGGAACACCAGATAAGGAGGCTTATATTGCAAGGTGGCAATCTCAGATACTCTGCACACAGAAGCAATACCCAGTAGAAAAAGAACCTTCCAGGATAACAGTTTAATGTCAATTTCATGCATAGGCTTAAACAGAGCCCGCTGGAAAACTTTAAGAACAAGATTCAGACTCCAAGGAGGAGCCTTAGATCTGAACACGGGTCTGATCCTAATCAGAGCCTTAACAAAAGACTGTACATCTGGAAGCTCCACGAGCCTCTTGTGCAATAAAACAGACAGGGCCGAAATCTGTCCCCTCAGGGAACTGGCAGAAAGACCCTTCTCCAAGTCCATCCTGGAGAAACGATAGGATCCTGGCAACCTTAACTTTATGCCAGGGGAATCCACGTTCTTCACACCAGAATAAATAGGTTATCCACACCTTATGATAGATGCGACGAGTAACCGGCTTACAAGCTTGAATGAGAGTATCAATAACTCTCTCAGAAAAACCTCTCTTGGCTAGGACTAAGCGTTCACTCTCCACGCAGTCAGCCTCAGAGAATCTAGATTTTGATAAACAAATGAACCTTGTTCCAGCAGAAACACTTCGGGAAGAGAGACCTTTCCCTCGGATGAAAGGATTGTTTGCTGAGAAAATCCGCTTCCCAGTTGTCCATACCCGGAATGTGGATGGCTGACAGCGAACAGCTGTGGGCTTCCACCCACTCCAGAATCCAAGATACTTCCCTGCATTGCTAGGGAGTTTCTCGTTCCACCATGATGGCTGATGTAAGCCACTGAGGTTATATTGTCTGATTTGAATCTGATCAACTGGGATGAACCCAGAAGAAGCCAAGCCTTCAGAGCATTGAAGATTGCTCAAAGTTCCAGAATGTTGATCGGCAGGGAGCGTTCCTCCTGAGACCACAGGCCCTGTGCCTTCCTGGCACCCTTAACAGCCCATCCCCATCCTGATAGACTTGCGTCCGTAGTCACAATATCCCAGGATGGTCTTAGAAAGGATGTCCCTCGGGACAGATGATCTGGACAGAGCCACCAAGAAAGCGATTCTCTCGACTGGAGGTACAGGGAAATCTGTTGAGACAGATCCAAAAGATCGCCATTCCACTGCCTCAGCATGCACAATTGTAACGGTCTGAGACGGAACCTGGCAAGGAATTATGTCCATGCTGGACACCATTAAGTGAAGGAAATAGCAGGTAGTAAAACTTGTCAACACTGATTGCTTAAGGAGCTGTTAGCAGGCAGTCTGGATGGGTTCGCAGAAAGACTCTCCCTGCATCTCCAGACTAACTTTCGTCAATGCTCTCACTGAGAGGCTGACAATACTACTTAAAACTCCAGTCCCATATCGAAGGACAGATATCCCTCCTAAGGAACTACTCCGAAATCTTCTGACACTTCTCTGCCATCCTCCTGTGACGAAAGGCAAAGAATGACTGGGGGATGGGGGAAGTGGGAGAGGTATTTAAGCCTTTGGTTGGGGTGTCTTTGCCTCCTCCTGGTGGCCAGATTCAGTATTTCCCAACAGTAAGGAATGACGCCGTGGACTCTCCTTATATTAAAGGGACAGTCTAGTCAAAATTAAACTTTCATGATTCAGATAGGGCATGCAATTGTAAACAACTTTCCAATTTACTTTTAGTATCAAATTTGCTTTGTTCCCTTGGTGGTATTTTTGAAAAGCTAAACCTAGGTAGGCTCAAACTGATTTCTAAACCGTTGAAAACCACCTCCTAGTTCAGAGCATTTTGAAAGTTTTTTCACAGTTAGACAGTACTAGTTCATGTGTGTCATATAGATAACATTGTGCTCACTCCCGTGGAGTTATTTAGGAGTCTGCACTGATTGGCTAAACTGCATGTCTGTCAAAAGCACTGACGTAAGGGGCCGTTTCCATGGGGTTAGATACAAGGTAATCAGAGGTAAAAAGTATATAAATATAAATGTGTTGGTTATGCAAAACTGGGGAATGGGTAATAAAGGGATTATCTATCATTTTAAACAATAACATTTCTGGTGTAGACTGTCCCTTTAAGAAGGAAATTTATGCTTATCTGATAAATTATTTTCTTTCCTGGCATGGAGAGTCCACAAATCCATTCTAAATACTAGTGGAAACCAATACCGAAGCTAGAGGACACAGAATGGAAAGGGAGGGAGAAACAAGACAGGCAGACTTAAACTGAGGGCACCACCACTTGAAGAACCTTTCTCCCAAAGGAAGCATCAGCTGAGGAAAAAAATTTGAATTTGTAAAATTTAGAAAATGTATGGACCAAGTGGCCACCTTGCAAATTTGCTCCACAGAAGCCTTGGTTTTAAAGGCCCAGGAAGAAGAAACAGCCCTAGTTAAATGAGTCATAACCCTCTCAGGAGGATGTTGTCCAGCTGTCTCATAAGCCAACGGAATGACACTCCTCAACAGAGTGGAAAGAGTAGTTGATGTAGGCTTCTGACCCTTACGTTTGCCAGCAAATACTACAAAAAGGGCAGAAGATTGACAAAATTGCTTAGTAGCCTGGAGATATTTTAGAGCACGAACCAGATCCAGGTTGTGTAACAGACGTTTTGAGAAGGAGGATTAGGACACAAAGAAGGAATAACAATTTCCTGATTGATATTGTGGTCCGAAACCACCTTAGGAAGAAATCCCAATTTAGTAAGGACCGCCTTATCCGCATGAAAAATAAGATAAGGGAATAAGATAAGGAAAATCAAACTGTAGAGCCAAAATTTCTGAGCAGAAGTAAAACAAAACTTCTACCTATCTATTGGGTACTTATAGAGCGCAAACTAATCACCCGTGAGGGTCTCAAGGCGCAAAGGGAAAGCAGATAGGAGGAGGGGGGAGATGGGCGTTCAGTCGAAGAGCCAGGTTTTGAGGTCCTTTCTGAACTTTGTAAGGGAGGTGGATTGTCTGAGGTGCAGCGGGAGGGTGTTCCATGTCTTGCAACCATGTGGGAGAAGGATCTTCCGCCCACTGTGGATTTGCTGATGTGGGGGATGACTGCAAGTGCTTGGTCAGCCGATCGTAGTTGTCTGGCGGGGGTGTAGAAATTTACGCGGTGGCTGATGTATTCGGGTTCGATGTTGTGTAGGGCCTTGAACGTGTGGGTAAGGAGCTTGAAGGTGATTCTCTTTTTGATGGGGAGCCAGTGAAGGTTCCTTAGGTGTTCGGTGATGTGGCAGTGGAGAGGGATGTCGTGGATGAGTCTGGCTGAGGCACCCTGAATGCGTTGGAGTCTCTTTTGGAGTTTGATGGTGGAGCCGGCGTAGAGTGCGTTGCCGTATTCCAACTGGCTGCTGACAAGAGCGTGGGTGACTGTTTTCTTGGTTTTGGTAGGGATCCACTTGAAGATTTTTCGTAGCAGGTGGAGGATGTGGAAGCATGTTTAGGTGATGGCATTGATTTGTCGGTTCATGGAGAGTGAGGAGTCCAGGATGAAGCCTAGATTTCGTGCATGGTCTGTTGGGGTTGGAGGGGGACCGAGGGCTGTGGGCCACCAGGATTGTCCCATGCGGATTTATTGAGTCTGAGGAGGAGGACTTCGGTTTTGTCTGTGTTCAGTTTGAGCCGATTGTCATTCATCCAGGCGGCGACTGCTGTCAGGCCTTCGTGGACGTTTGTTTTGCTGGTGGTGGGGTCTCGGGTGAGATGATTAACTGGGTGTCGTCAGTGTAGGAGACCATGTTGAGGTTGTGGCATTGGACGTTGGCTGCGAGAGGGGCCATGTAGATGTTGAAGAGGGTGGGGCTCAGCGAAGAGCCTTACGGTACACCACAGTTGACTGCTGTGGGTTTGGAAGAGAAAGGCGGGAATCTGACTTTCTGGGTCCTGCCTGTGAGGAAGGAGGTGATCCATTCCAGGGATTTCCTGCGGATGCCGGCGTCGTGTAGGCGGGTGAGGAGGATGTTGTGGTCGACAGTGTTGAAGGCTGCTGAGAGGTCTAGGAGGATGAGGGCGGTGGTTTCTCCTCGGTCCAGCATGGAGCGGATATCGTCTGTGGCGGCGAGGAGGGCGGTCTTGGTGCTGTGGTTGCTTCTGAAACCGGATTGGGAGTGGTCCAGGGTGTGTTTGACCTCAAGGTGGTCAATAAGTTGCGAGTTGATGGACCTCTCTATGACTTTGGCCGTGAAGGGGAGTAGCGAGATGGGGCTGTAGTTATTCAGGTCCGTGGGGTCTGCCAAGGTGCTGTGGATGCTTCTGAAACCGGATTGGGAGTGGTCCAGGGTGTGTTTGACCTTAAGGTGGTCAATAAGTTGCAAATTGATGGACCTCTCTATGACTTTGGCCGTGAAGGGGAGTAGCAAGATGGGGCTGTAGTTATTTAGGTCTGTGGGGTCTGCTGAGGGTTTCTTCAGCAGGGGTTTCAGTTCTGCGTGCTTCCAGACATCTGAGAAGGTGCTGGTTTTGATGGAGTAGTTGATGGTGCGGCGGAGTTCAGGAGCGATGGTGTTGCTTGCTTTGTTGAATATGTGATGAGGGCATGGGTCTGAGGGTGCGCCGGAGTGGATAGATTTCATGATTCTGAGGGTGTCTTCTGTGGTGAGGGGGCTCCAGATAGTCTGTGTGTGGTGAGGGGGGGGCGAATATAAGAGGGGTGTCATTGGGTGTAGGGGAGTGGGCGGTGGAGGTTGAGTTATGAGGTGTGAAACTGTCATAGATGTCGAGGATCTTGCGGTGGAAGTGTGCAGTGAGGGTATTGCAGAGGTCCTGGGAGGGTGGGATGTTGGTGGTGTCGCTGTTGGGTTTAGAGAATTCCTTGATGACTGAGAACAATTCCTTGCTGTTGTTTGCGTTAGAGTTGATTCTGTCTTGGATGGCTGTTTTTTTGGTGGTTTTTATGAGGTGGTGGTGGGTGGTGATTGCTTCCTTAAAGGCAGATTTTTCCAGAGGCGTCTTGTTGGATCTCTAGGTTCTTTCCAATTGTCTACAGTGGCATTTGGAGTCCTGAAGGGCCGGAGTGAACCAGCTGGCCTTGTTGGTGGTTTGGTGGCTGGACGTTTTTTTTGGGGGGGGCGAGGGTGTTGGAGCAGTCTGTAATCCAGAGGTGGAGGTTGCGGGCAGAGGAGTTGGCATCTGTGGAGGCAAGTTTGTTTAGGGTGCAGTGTAGTTGGTCTTGGGTGATGTTGTTTCAGTTTCTGCGGGACGGGTGGTACTGTCAAAGGTGGGTGGTGGGTTTGTTGAAGTTGAAGTGTATGCAGTGGTGGTCAGTCCAGAGGAGATCGGTGATGTGATTGACTGAGATGTGGTCACCTGAGAAGATCGGGTCGAGGGTGTGGCAGGCTGTGTGGGTTGGGTATTTTACGAGTTGCTTCAGTCCGATGGTTCTGAGGTTTTCCAGGAGGGTGGAGGTGTTGTGATCATTGGGGCTATCAAGATGGAAGTTGAGGTCTTCGAGGAGGATGTAGTCCATTGAGGCGAGGGCATGGGGTGCGATGTGGTTGGTGATGGAGTCGCAGAAGGTGGGACGAGGTCCGGGAGGTCTGTAGATGAGGGTGCCGTGGAGGGTGGTGTTGGGGTTGACTTGGATCTTGAAGTGTAGGTGTTCTAGGCCTGGTGAGTCATCGGAGCTGGTTGCGACTTGGATGGTGTGTTTGTGGATGATGGCGATGCCTCCTCCAGGTCGGTTGCTGCGGTCTTTGTGGCAGATATTGTAGACTTCAGGTATTGCAGTGGCGATGTCCGGCGCTGATGTGGGGTTTAGCCTGGTCTCGGTGAGAAAGGCGATGTCTCGGGAGGTGGAGTCTAGCAGGTTTCAGATTTCGAGGGCATGCTTGTGGATGGAGCAGGTGTTGAGGAGGATGCAGTTGAGGTAATTGTGGCTGTTTTTGGGTGGGTTAGTTGGTTGGGTTGTGGTCTGGAGGGAGGGGAAGGAGCATCTGTGGCAGGTAAAAGGTCCAAAGGTGTTGGTCGGGGATGTGTGGTGGCAGGCGGACGATCTACCAGTGTTGAGCGAGTGGAGTGGTGGCAGTTTCTGTAGCCAAGGTTCATGGCATTGGGTGCGGTCGGGGCACGGATGGGCGCTGATGGGCTTGCCTTTGGTGTGCCTTCGGTGCGCGGAAGCGCAAGGAGCAGCATTAAATACAGCAGGAAGGTGGGCGGGCTGGTTAGCTGGATAGGGGTCGGTGTGAAATAAAAACAAGGCAAGCAGCATACAGTAAAATACAGCAAAAATAATACATAGGGAGGAGGGAGAGAGAACTTACTTCAATGGTGCTGGGAGCAGCATTAAATACAGCAGGAAGGTGGGCGGGCTGGTTAACTGGATAGGGGTAGGTGTGAAATAAAAACAAAGCAAGTAGAATACAGTAAAATACAGCAAAAATAATACATAGGGAGGAGGGAGAGACAACAATTTAATATCAATAGAATGCATAGGCTCAAACGGAGCCTGCTGCAAAACTTTAAGAACAAGGTTAAGGCTCCAAGAAGGAGCAACAGGTTTGAACACAGGCATGATTCTGAACAGGGCCTGAACAAAGGATTGAACATCTGGTAAGTCGGCCAAATGTTTATATAACAGAACAGAAAGGGCAGAAATCTGACCTTTTAGGGAACTGAATGACAAACCCTTCTTCAGACCCACCTGGAAAAAAGACAAAATACAGGGTACTCTCACTTTACACCAAGGAAAACCACGAGATTCGCACCAGTAAAGGTATGTGCGCCAAACCTTATGATACATTTTGAGAGTAACTGGCTTACAAACCTGGATCAAGGTGCCAATAATCTTTTCAGAAAAACCTTGTCTAGACAAGACTAGGCATTCAATATCCATGCAGTCAGCTTCAGAGAATCTAGATTTGGATGTAGAAAAGGACCCTGAAGTAGAAGATCCTATCTCAGCGGTAATTTCCACGGGGAGAGGACGACATCTTCACCAGGTCTGCAAACCAAATTCTGTGAGGCCAAGCTGGAGCAATTAGAATCACCAAAGCCTGCTCCTGTTTAATAGGCTAATAACCCGAGGAAGGAGGGTAAGTGGTGGAGACAGGTAAATCAGACCGAAGTGCCATGGAATTGCTAGAGCGTCCACCAGAACTGCTTGCGGATCCCTTGATCTGGATCCGTATCTGGGGAGCTTGGTGTTTAGATGAGACGCCATCAGGTAAAACTCCAGAACCCCCCACCCGAGGGTTATCATCGAGAATACCTCCGGATGAAGAGCTAACTCCCCTGGGTGAAACGTCTGCCTGCTCAGGTAATTTGCTTCCCAATTGTCCACACCTGGGATGTGAATGGCAGAAATTTGGCAGTTGTGGGACTCCGGCCACCGAAGAATGCAAGACACCTCCTTCATCGCTAGGGAACTCCTTGTTCCTCCCTTATGGTTGATATAAGCCACTGATGTGATGTTGTCTAATTTAAGTCTGATAAACCGGACCAACTTTGAGCCCATACTATCAGAGCATTGAAGATTGCTCTCAATTCTAAGATATTTATTTGAAAGACAGACTCTGCCTGAGTCCAGGTTCCCTGGGCTCTTAAGGGACCCCATACTGCTCCCCAGCCAGAAAGGCTGGCATTCGTAGTCATAATCTCCCAGGATGGTCTCAAGAAGCATGTGCCTTGGGAGAGATGGTCCTGAGAGAGCCACCAGGACTTAGAGTCTCTTGTCAGGTTATCTAGGACTATCCTCTGAGAGAGGTCTGAGTGGTCTCTGTTCCATTGTCTGAGCATGCATAACTGTAGAGGTCTCAGATGGAAAAGAGCAAAAGGAATAATGTCTATAGAGGCCACCATGAGACCAATTGTTTCCATACACTGTGCAACCAAGGGTCGGACAGATGACTGAAGAGAAAGGCAGGCAGAAAGAAGTTTGGATGTTTAGGTGATGGCATTGATTTGTCGGTTCATGGAGAGTGAGGAGTCCAGGATGAAGCCTAGATTTCGTGCATGGTCTGTTGGGGTTGGAGGGGGACCGAGGGCTGTGGGCCACCAGGATTGTCCCATGCGGATTTATTGGGTCTGAGGAGGAGGACTTCGGTTTTGTCTGTGTTCAGTTTGAGCCGATTGTCATTCATCCAGGCGGCGACTGCTGTCAGACCTTCGTGGACGTTTGTTTTGCTGGTGGTGGGGTCTCGGGTGAGATGATTAACTGGGTGTCGTCGGTGTAGGAGACCATGTTGAGGTTGTGGCATTGGACGTTGGCTGCGAGAGGGGCCATGTAGATGTTGAAGAGGGTGGGGCTCAGCGAAGAGCCTTACGGTACACCACAGTTGACTGCTGTGGGTTTGGAAGAGAAAGGCGGGAATCTGACTTTCTGGGTCCTGCCCGTGAGGAAGGACCCAGAATTCACCATCCAACCGTGAGAGCGGAGAATCAACAACAGAGAATCTGTATGGGATCTTGCTAAATGAAAAGATGGCGTCTGAACCAAGATATCATCCAGGTATTGCACCTCTGCAATTCCTTGAGATCTGGCCACTGCCAAAAGAGCCCCTAGAACCTTCGTAAAGATTTGTGGAACTGTGGCTAGGCTGAAAGGAAGGGCAACAAATTGGAAGTGTTTGTCCAGGAAGGCAAACCGTAGGAATTGAAAATGTCCCTTATGGATAGGAACATAAAGGTAAGCGTCCTTCGGGTCAATGGTGATCATGTACTGACCCTCCTGAACTAAAGGGAGAATAGAACGAATAGTCTCCATTTTGCAGGATGGAACCCTGAGAAATTTTTTCAGGTACTTCAGGTCTAAAATAGGTCCAAAAGTTCCCTCTTTCTTGGGAACCACGAACAGATTGGAATAAAATCCTCAACCTTGTTCTGCCAGAGGAACAGGAACGATCATTCCCAGAGAAGAGAGATCCCTGACATAATTCATGAATGCCTTTCTTTTTCCCTGGTTTGCTGATAACTTTGACAGTAGAAATTTGCCTCTCGAAAGACAAGATTTCAAACCTATCTTGTATTTCTGAGAGACCCCCTCCACCACCCAAGTATCTGGAACATTGGGAATCCAAGCTTCTCGAAGATAGAATCTGCCCCCTACTTGATCCGATCTCGGACCGGGGCAAATCCTTTAAGCTGACTTATTCTCAGAAGAAGGCTTCTTGGACTGCATGCCCTTATTACAAGTTTGGTCAGGTCTCCAGGAGGATTTGGTCTGATCTGGCTTGGAAGAAGAGGATTTCCGTCCCTTGAAATTACAAAAGGAAAGAAAAACATAATTTATGCTTACCTGATAAATTTATTTATTTCCGGATATGGTGAGTCCACGGAATCATCAATTACTAGTGGGAATATCACTCCTGGCCAGCAGGAGGAGGCAAAGGGCACTACAGCAAGCTGCTATATATCTCACTTCCCTTACCCATAATCCCCAGTCATTCGGCCAAAGGAAAAATGGAAAAAGAAGATAACACAAAAGTGTAGAGGTGCCTGAGGTTTTAGAAAAAATAACTGTCTTAAGTAAAGGGTGGGCTGTGGACTCACCATATCCAGAAATAAATACATTTATCAGGCAAGCATAAATTATGTTTTCATTCCTAAGATATGGTGAGTCCACGGAATCATCAATTCCTAGTGGGAACCAATACCAAAGCTAGAGGACAAAGATGATAAAGGAGGGACAAGACAGGTAGACCTAAACAGAAGGCACCACTGCCTGAAGAACCCTTCTCCCAAAAGAAGCTTCAGCCGAGGCAAAAGTATCAAATTTATAAAACTGTGAAAAAGTATGCAAAGAGGACCAAGTTGCAGCCTTGCAAATCTGTTCCACAGAAGCTTCATTTTTAAATGCCCAGGAAGAACAGCCCTCTAAAATGATCAGTGATTCTCTCAGGAGGTTGCTGTCCAGCAGTCTCATAGGTCAAACGAATAATACCCCTTAGCCAAAGAGAAAGAGAAGTAGCCATAGCTTTCTGACACTTGCGCTTCTCAGAAAAACAAACAAAGCAGAATTTATTTATAAATTGAAGTAAGTACAAGGCCATGGGTGGGTATGAAATTGAAGAAAGAAAGGAAAGAGAAGGGAAGAAAGAAAGACAAGAAAGAAAAAGGGGGCGAGAAGATAAGGTCTAATGTTGAACGAAGTTAATAAGCCGCCTTTACGGCATGTTGAGTCTGATTAGAATATGTCTTGTATGAATAAGGATATGAGATGGGCTTGCTGAAACTACATGTTTTATTAATTAAGTTAAGAAGACAATCTGGTACAAGAAGTTTTTTCGTTTTTTTTTGTATAGGTGGATAATATGCAAATAATACTCTGTAACTAGATTTTAAGTGGACATTTGTATATATACCTGCATTGCTATATGATGTGTTGTTTTTGCATGTTTTTTTTCCTTTTGTTATGACTTCAACCTTCAATAATAAAATTTAAAAAAGGTTTTTTTTAAAAAAGATAAGGAGAATCAAACTGCAGAGCCGAAACTCTCAGAGGAGAAGAAATAGCAACAAGAAACAAAACCTTCCAAGATAACATCTTAATATCTAAGGAATGCATAGGTTCAAACGGAGCCCGCTGTAAAACTCTAAGAACATGGTTAAGACTCCATGGAGGAGTAACAGGCTTAAGCACAGACCTGATCCTAACCAAGACCTGACAAAAAGATTGCACGTCTGGCGCATCCGCCAAACGCTTATGCAACAAAATAGACAAGGCAGAAATCTGACAAACCCTTCTCCAGACCCTCCTGGAGAAAAGACAAAATCCTAGGAAACCTGACTCTACTCCAAGAGTAGCCTCTGGATTCACTACAAAACAGATATTTACGCCATATCTTATAGTAAATATTTCTTGTGACAGGCTTACAAGCCTGAATCATGGTCTGAATGACCAACTCTTAAAACCCACGCTTAAATAAAATCAAGCATTCAATCTCCAAGCAGTCAGCTTTAGAGAAATGAGATTTGGATGAAGAAAAGGACCCTGAAGTAAAAGGGCCTTTCTCAGAGGGAGTTTCCACGGAGGTAGAGACGATATTTCCACTAGATCTGCATACCAGATCCTGTGAGGCCACGCCAGCACTATGACAATCCTGCTAGATCCGAGCAATGACTCTTGGCAGGAGAGCCAACGGAGGAAATATATATGCTAGACTGAAATTCCAAGGGCCCGCCAGAGCATCTATCAAGAAAGCCTGTGGATCCCTTGGCCTCGAGCCGTACCTCAGAAGCTTGGCATTCTGCTAGAAAGCCATAAGATCCAGTTCTGGCTGCCCCCAATAGAGGATTAAACTGGAAAATACTTCCAGATGGATTTCCCACTCCCCCGGATGAAATGTCTGTTGGCTCAGAAAATCCACCTCCCAGTTGTCCACTCCTGGGATGTAGATCACAGAAAGACAACAGTTCTGAAACTTCGCCCACTGGATTATCCGGGCCACTCAGAGTCCCCCCCTGGTGTTTGATGTACACCACTGATGTTATGTTGTCCGACAGGTAACTGATAAACTGGGCTAAGGCTAACTGAGGCCAGGCCAGTAGAGCATTGAAAATCGCTCTCAGTTCTAGAATATTTATAGGGAGAACTGACTCCTCCCAAGTCCAAAGATCTTGAGTCTTCAATGACCCCCAAATTGCTCCCCAACCTAGAAGGCTGGCATCCGGGGTCACGATCACCCAGGAAGGTCTGCGAAAGCAAGTTCCCTGGGAAAGGTGTTCCTGAGACAACAACCACAGAAGAGAGTCCCTTGTCACCCGATCCAGAACTATTTGTGGAGACATATCCGCATAGTCCCCGTTCCATTTCCTTAACATACATAACTGCAGAGGTCTGAGATGGAAGCGAGCAAACAGAATGATGTCCAAGGAAGCTACCATCAGATCAATTACCTCCATACATAGAGCCACTGATGGACGAGGAGAGGACTGAATGACAAGACAAGAGTTGAAGATCTTTGTTTTTCTGACCTCTGTCAGAAATATCTTCATTAGTAGGGAGTCTATTATGGTCCCTAAAAACACTACTCTTGTGGCTGGAATCAGAGAACTCTTTCCCAGATTCACCTTCCAACCATGGAGCGAAGAGAAGACAACAAGATCTCTGTATGAGAGTTTGCTTGTTGCAAAGACAGTGCCTGAACCAGAATGTCATCCAGATAAGGTGCCACTGCAATGCCCCGAGACCGGATCACTGCCAAAAGAGCCCCCAGGACCTTTGAGAAAATTCTGGGTGGCAAAGCCGAATGGAAGAGCCACAAACTGAAAATGATTGTTTAAGAAAGCAAACCTTAGAAACTTGTGATGATCCTGGTGAATGGGAACATGACGGTACACATCCTTTAAGTCTATGGTTGTCATAAACTGACCCTCTTGAACCAATGGAAGAATGGAACGTATAGTCTCCATCTTGAAGGACGGTACTCTGAGGAACTTGTTTAAATACTTTAGGTCTAAAATAGGTCTGAAAGTCCCCTCTTTCTTGGGAACAACAAACAGATTTGAATAAAATCCCAGACCCTGTTCCTGCACAGGAACTGGAACGAGAACTCCCAGGGCAAAAAGATCCTTGATACAATTTAAGAATGCCTCTCTCTTTATCTGGTCTACAGATAATCTTAAGAGAAGAAATCTGCCTCTGGGAGGAAAAGTCTTGAATTCTATTGTGTACCCCTGAGACACAATTTCCACGGCCCACAGGTCTGAGACATCTCATATCCAAGCCTGAGCAAATTGAGAAAGCCTGCCCCCTACTAGATCCGTTCCTGGATCGGGGGCCAACCCTTCATGCTGACTTGGAGTCAGCCGCAGGTTTCTTAGACTGTTTCCTCTTGTTCCGAGACTGACCAGACTTCCAGGAAGACTTTGATAGTTCCTGCTTGGAAGAGGAAGCGGAGGGTTTACCTCTAAAGTTACAAAAGGAACGAAAATTACTCTGACACCCTTTCTGCTTATTCTTCTTATCCTGAGGAAGAAAAGATCCCTTTGCTCCTGTGATATCTGAAATAATTTCAGCCAAACAAGGTCTTACCCTTGTAGGGAATAGCTAATAACTTAGACTTAGAAGAAACATCCGCAGACCAGGATTTTAACCAAAGGGCTCTGCGAGCTAGAACCGCAAAACCAGACATTTCTGCTCCCAGTTTAATGACCTGTAAGGAAGCATCCGTAATAAATTTATTTAATTCCAACAGAGTATACAAATATACAACATAGGTATCAAGTAGCCACGCAGGGCGACATAGATTACAATAAATACCAATGAATAAATCTTGACACAGTTTTACTCTAGGATATTTTCTCTTACAAACAAAAAAACAAACAAACAAAAACAAAGTCAAAACAGAATTATACATTGTTGGTGCTTTTCAGATTTTATAGCTAAAAAAGGAAATAGGAAATATAAAATAACAAACCCACCCCTTCCCCTTCTTCTTTCTACCCTTAGTAAGAGTGTACCTATATCATAATTAGTACTTAACCACGGGCAACAGCATTTCCAATACCTTAAACAGTGAAGAAAATTAGTTAGCATTAGGTTTCTTTATTTTCTTTCTTCGCTTCCACTCCTTTGCCCTCAGCATTAATTTCGGTAGAAATAAAAAAAAAAAATTGTATCATAATATAAGACCTCAGGAATTTAGCCAAATGCCCATACTGGAGGAAAGATTTCTCTTAGTGCCAGATACTGAAATGTCTCAGAGCTATGTAGTTGAAGGTTAAAGGGACAGTCAAGTCCAAAATAAACTTTCATGATCGAGATAGGGCATGTAATTTTAAACAACTTTCCAATTTACTTTTATCACCAATTTTGCTTTGTTCTCTTGGTATTCTTAGTTGAAAGCTAAACCTAGGAGGTTTATATGCTAATTGAAGACCGCCTCTAATCTAAATGCATTTTGTTAGTTTTTCACCACTAGAGGGCATTAGTTCACGTGTTTCATATAGAAAACATTGATCTCATGCACGAGAATTTACCATGGAGACAGCTCTGATTGGCTAAAATGCAAGTCTGTCAAAAGCACTGAAATGAGGGGGCAGTCTGCTGAGGTCTAGATACAAGGTAATTACAGAGGTAAAACGTGTATAATTATAACTGTGTTGGTTATGCAAAACTGGGGAAGTGGTAATTAAGGGATTATCTATCTTTTAAAACAACAAAAATTCTGGTGTTGACGGTCCCTTTAAGCATGTATTGAGTTGTTATTGGAAAGGAAAGAATAATTTTAAGCCATTTCGAGAAAAAGTTAGAGATATCTATATCTTGGGTTGTTGTTAGATTAAACTGTTCAAAGATAATCTGAGTATGTGTCATTTTAATAAACATGGATAAAGTAGGTGCTTTTCTACTCTTCCAGTTCTTTAGGATTAGATTGCGTCCTATCATAATAGAAGTATTAATTAGATTACATTCTTGTCTATTTCCTTGTGTACATCAAGGAAATCTTTACCGTATTTGGTTAAGCATATTTTGTAGAGGGAAGAAGATGAATGGCAACACTTTTGGTATAGTCTCCCAATTCTCCTAGCCCACATGATCTTTGTATAATTTCTATATTATAGGAAATGAAATGCCTAATTTGCAGATATGCAAAGAAAGATTTGTTTAAAATATTATATTCACGAGAGATAACTTCAAAAGATTTAATCTGTTTATTATTATCTAAAATTAGGGTTAAGAAAACTAGACCTTTCTGTTCCAAGGATCTAAAGACCTGCGAATTGAACCCTGGGATAAAATTCGGGTTACCACTAATTGTAAGAAAAGGGGACATTTGATAGTTTGTTCCTAGCGTGGTACATAACATTTGCCAAGCAATAATGGTGTTCCATATTATAGCTCTATTTTGAATATTTGCTGGGAGTTGGTTTTTCCTACAATGTAGCACTGCATTAAGTGAAAAAGGAGAGATTAGGTTTTCTTCAAGTTCATAGTATGCTAAATAATTCTCTTTGGTAACCCAATCTACTGCATATCTAGCTAAAGTAATGATATTATAGGATTTAATATCCGGAAAGGAAAGCCCGCCAAAGATCGTGTTGTGATAATTTATGAATAGATAATATGTGTCTTTTCCCAGCCCATATAAAAGTAGCACATGCTTTATAAAAAGATTTAATGTCTTTATTGGAAATAACAGAATATTTTGTATTATGTATAGCAATTGGGGTAATAGGATAATTTTAATCAGCATTACTTTTTCTGAGAAAGATATGGGGAAAGATTACCATCTATGGAGCCTAGCTTGTGCATTTATAAAAAAGTGTAATTGGCTTTATACCAGTTGTTTAGATTTTTATGAAATAGGATTCCAAGGTATTTTATCGATTCTACTTCTCTGAAAGGGTGGTGATAACTATTTTTTTTTTATTTTTATATAACTATAAGATTTCTGTTTTGGATATATTCATTTTATACCCCGATATTGAGCTAAATAGGTCAAAGATCTCTTTGTGTTTTTAAGGAATAATAAGAGATCATCTGCATATAGGGAGAGTATTAGTTCCTTCTTTCCTAGTCTAAATCCCTTTAATTCTTGTCTAAAAAGAAAATTTATGCGTACCTGATAAATGTATTTCTTTTTGGATAGGATGAGTCCACGGATTTCATCCTTACTTGTGGGATATCGCCTCCTGGCCAGCAGGAGGAGGCAAAGAGCACCACAGCAGAGCTGTATATATAGCTCCTCCCTTCCCTCCCACTCCAGTCATTTGACCGAAGTTAGGAAGAGAAAGGAAAAGCCAAGGTGCAGAGGTGACTGAAGTTTAACAAAAATAAAGACCTGTCTCTTAAAACAGGGCGGGCCGTGGACTCATCGTATCCAAAAAGAAATAAATTTATCAGGTAAGCATACATTTTCTTTACTTTTTTAAGATACGATGAGCCCACGGATTTCACCCTTACTTCTGGGATACAATACCAAAGCTAAAGTACATGGATGAAAAGGGAGGGACAAGACAGGGAACCTAAACAGAAGGCATCACTGCTTGAAGAACTTTCCTCCCAAACCCAGCCTCAGCCGAGGCAAAGTATCAAATTTGGAAAATTTGGAAAAAGTGTGAAGAGACGACCAAGTTGCAGCTTTGCAAATCTGTTCAACAGAAGCATCATTTGTGAATGCCCATGAGGAAGCCACAGCCCTAGTGGAATGAGCCATAATTCGTTCAGGAGGCTGCTATCCAGCAGTCTCATATGCAAAATGGATTATACTCTTCAGCCAAAAAGAAAGAGAGGTAGTCGTAGCTTTCTGACCCCTACGTCTTCCTGAAAAAACGATAAACAAAGAAGACGATTGACGAAAATCCTTAGTCGCTTGTAAGTAAAACTTTAAAGCACGGACTACGTCTAAATTATGTAACAGACGTTCCTTCTTAGAAGAAGGATTAGGACACAAGGAAGGAACAACAATCTCTTGATTAATATTCTTGTTTGAAACAACTTTAGGAAGAAAACCAGGATTAGTACGTAACACCACCTTATCCGAATGAAAAATAAGATAAGGAGAATCAAACTGTAATGCTGAAAGCTCAGATACTCTTCAAGCAGAAGAAATAGCAACCAGAAATAAGACTTTCCAAGATAATAACTTAATATCAGTGGAATGCATAGGTTCAAACGGAACCCTTGAAGAACTCTAAGAACTAAATTTAAACTCCAAGAAGGAGTCAGGGCCTGACAAAAAGATTGTACATCTGGAACACCTGCCAGATGCTTGTGTAATAAAATAGATAAAGCAGAAATCTGTCCCTTTAAGGAACTTGCTGACAGCCCCTTCTCCAATCCTTCTTGGAGAAAGGACAAAATCCTAGGAATCCTAACCCTACTCCATGAGTAGCCCTTGGATTCACACCAATAAAGATATTTACGCCATATCTTATGGTAAATTTTCCTAGTAACAGGCTTACGTGCCTCAATTAAGGTATCTATGACCGAATCAGAAAACCCTCTCTTAGATAAAATTAAGTGTTCAATCTCCAAGCAGTCAGCTGCAGAGAAACTAGATTCAGACGATGGAAGGGACCTTGAATGAGGTCTTTCCTCAACGGTAGCTTCCACGGTGGCTGAGATGACATGTCCACCAGATCCGCATACCAAATCCTGCGAGGCCACGCAGGAGCGATGAGGATTACTGACGCCCTCTCCTGTTTGACTCGAGCAATCACCCTGGGAAGAAGAGCAAACGGAGGAAATACATAAGCTAGGCTGAAAGACCAAGGCACTGCCAGGGCATCTATCAGCTCCGCCTGGGGATCTCTGGACCCGTATCTTGGAAGCTTGGCATTCTGATGAGATGCCATGAGATCCAACTCTGGCCTGCCCCATCTGAGAAATCAGGTTGGAAAATATCTCCGGATGGAGTTCCCATTCCCCCGGAGGAAATGTCTGCCTGCTCAGAAAGTCTGCCTCCCAGTTTTCCACCCCTGGGATGTAGATCACTGACAGATGGCAGGACTGAGACTCCACCCACTGTATTATCTTGGCTACTTCTGTCATCGCTAAGGAACTCATTGTTCCTCCCTGGTGATTTATGTAAGCTACCCTCGTTATGTTGTCCGACTGAAATCTGATGAATTGGACCGAAGCCAACTGAGGCCAAACCCGAAGAGCATTGAATATTGCTCTCAACTCCAGGATATTGATGTGAAGTAGAGACTCCGCTGGAGTCCATACACCCTGAGCCCTTAGGGAGTTCCAAACTGCTCCCCAACCTAACAGACTGGCATCCGTTGTCACTATCACCCATGAGGGTCTGCGGAAGCATGTCCCCTGAGACAGATGATCCAGAGACAACCACCATAGAAGAGAATCCCTTGTCTCCTGATCTAGATATATTAGAGGAGACAGATCTGTATAATCTCCATTCCACTGCCTGAGCATGCTCAATTGCAGAGGCCTGAGATGAAACCGTGCAAATGGTAGAATGTCCATTGCCGCCACCATCAATCCGATTACCTCCATGCACTGAGCCACTGACGGACGAGGATTGGACTGAATGGTTTGACATGTATTCAGAATCTTTAACTTTCTGACTTCCGTCAGAAAAATCTTCATTGAAATAGAGTCGATTACAGTTCCCAGAAAGGGCACCCTTGTCTGAGGAACTAATGAACTCTTTACCAGGTTTACCTTCTCCTTAGGAAGGAAAGCACAATGTCGGTATGGGACCTTGCCAGTTGAAATGATGACGCCTGGATCAGTATATCGTCCAGATAAGGCACCACCGCTATGCCCCACGGCCTTAGAACCGCCAAGAAAGACCCCAGAACTTTTGTAAAAATTCTGGGCGCTGTTGCCAACCCAAAAGGGAGAGCCACAAACTGAAAATGTTTGTCCAGAAAGGCAAACCTCAGGAACTTGTGATGATCTCTGTGGATAGGAACATGAAGGTATGCATCCTTTAAATCCACTGTTGACATAAATTGACCTTCCTGGATCAATGGAAGAATGGTACGAATGGTTTCCATCTTGAAAGATGGAACTCTGAGAAACTTGTTTAGACTCTTGAGATCTAAAATAGGCCTGAAAGTTCCCTCTTTTTTGGGGACTACAAATAGATTTGAGTAAAACCCCTGTCCCTGTTCCTGAACTGGAACGGGACAGATTACTCCCATGGAGAAGAGGTCTCTTACACAATGTAAGAACGCCTCTCTTTTTATCTGGTCTACAGACAATCGTGAAAGGAGAAACCTTCCTCTGGGGGAAGAATTTCTGAACTCCAGTTTGTATCCCTGAGACACTATATCTATTGCCCAGGGATCCTGAACATCTCACATCCAAGCCTGAATGAAGGACAGTCTGCCCCCTACTAGATCCGGTCCCGGATCGGGGGCCAACCCTTCATGCTGACTTGGGAACAGCAGCAGGCTTCTTGGATTGTTTACTCTTGTTCCAAGACTGGTTGGGTATCCAGGTAGACTTTGATTTCGAATAGTTCCCTTCCTGTTTAGAGCAGCCGCACTAGCAACTGTAACAATGCAGGCTGCCGGTTGCAATAACAATCCCTGATGAACATAAAGTTTCTTAAGTAGACCCTCTAATTTCTTATCCATAGGGTCTTTGAAAGCAAAACTATCCACAATAGGAAGAGTAGTATGTTTAGCCAAGGTAGAAATAGCTCCTTCCACCTTAGGGACTGTCTGCCAAGAGTCCCTAATAGCGTCAGCTATAGGGTACATCTTCTTGAAAACCGGAGAAGGAGAGAAAGGAATACCTGGTCTCTCTCATTCCTTAGCAATAATCTCTGAAGTTCTCTTAGGAACTGGAAAAGCGTCAGAATAAGCAGGAACTTCTAGGTATCTGTTCAGCTTACTCAATTTTTCTGGAGGAACCACAATTGAATCGCAGTCGTCCAGAGTCACCAAAACCTCCCTCAGTAACAGACTGAGGTGTTCAAGCTTAAACCTGAAAGAAACTACTTCTGAATCTGTTACGGGCAAGACACTACCTGAGTCAGAAAGTTCCCCTTCAGATAGGACCTCCATACCCTCCAATTCAGAGCTCTTTGAGGGTATATCTGAGATGGCGAACAGAGCATCAGAAGCTGTATTAACCCCATGGGCCTCCTTCCTTTGGCATTTGCCTTGAAATACGGGAAAAGCAGACAACACTTCAGAAAGTGTGGATGACATAACAGACGCAATGTCCTTTAACGTAATTGCAGCAGAGGCTGCAGAGGTACTTGGCTCCGCTTGAGCTGGCGTTAAGAGCTGTGACGCTTGGGGAGAAAGGTGCAGCATACTCTTTATCTCATCAGTAGAACCCTGAGAAACATCCACAGTAGACAATTTTTTATCAAAGAAAATGTGCTCTCTAAATTGAAGAGCCCTATCAATGCATGCAGGACAAAAAGTAACCGGGGGTTCCACATTAGCATTTAAGCACATGGAACACGAAACATTTTGAAGGTCTTCCATGTTAAGAAGAAAGCAAACAAAATTGTGGTTGTGGCTTCTTCAAGTAATAAAACAAATTTGTGTCAAAAAAATAAGGAATAAAACAGCCTAAAATGAGTGCTGTCTGCCAATCCCTTTAAACAAAAACTGTGTACTGTGCCTTTAAAAATGTTAAAACGGGGGGCGGAGCCAGCTCTGATACTGACTAGACACATATTACTTTAGCTCCGGCAATATCTTACATTTAATTGCATATAGGATTGCTCAATTTATTTTAATTTGGGCAATCACTACTTCTAATTACTTATAGAGCTCAAATAAGTAGTCCAGAGATTGAGTGACTCGAGCAAGTGAAGGAAAATCTTATTGTTTTACAGAGCTTTACACTGAGGCTGCCGGGGAGCGGCCATATTCCAGCCCACGTGGAGACAGAATGTCGGAGTTGCTAAATATGGAATACAGACTCCTGGATTTGTTAAATAACAAGTTCTTAGAGGTTGAGCACGAGGTAACCTTAGCTCTTACTACATGGGCTGATGGTCATATGCTGGCGGCTAGGAGAAGTGAAGCTCAGATACGAGAGCTAAATCAAACAGATCCCAGGAGGATTGAGGTAGCTGAGACCAATGGACCCCTAACCGCTATGGAGATCGTAGCCACAAACGCTGAGTATGTTTAATACCCAGAGTGTATGCTGTCTTTTGATGACTCAGTCACGCGGCTAGATGGTGAGGAGACAGAGCCGTGCGGACCTTGTTGACAAGATAGCCTGATGCGGGAAGTAACTAACTGGAGCGAACAGCCTCATCTGCCTAACGTGCCCTTAAAGCTTACAATTGCACGGGAGACACCCGATTCTAGAATGGCTGAAAGTAGTTTCGTGAAAGGCAACCCTGACGCAGAGTCTGGCCAGATCATGCAGGAAACGTCCGAAGCACTCTGGCCTTTTGCGGTGGTACCAGAGATATGCACGGTGTCTACTCCGGTCGTAGACTCTCCCCTGCACAGCATGAGATGTATCTTGCTTACCTACCTATATTTGCGACAGTGGCTGATCCCCATGTTTGAGAGTCACCGGTTGTTGTACCGGTCTTTTGTGCAGCTGAAACTGAACTCTCTTTGCAGTCCTTGTGACTGGGAGACATCCGGAATTGGGTAATACATATCTTTTTGACTGCTGACAGATGGGAATCTAAGCCCTGGACTTGGCCGCACCTAGGGTAGTCTTAAAATAAATTATTGGGTTCGCTGTTGGCTATAGATAGTTCTTTGTCAAGTTTATGTTATATCTGCAACTGAAACACCATTAGACAATCCAAGACTGTTTCATATGAGAGACATTCTAGCCAATAGTTTGAACAATTACTGTTTTGGAGATCTGTTTGTCGCAGTTATTTTGCATTCATTTGTATGTTTACAACGCAGCACAGTTACTGATTGTAGTGCTGAGGGCTAGGTATTGCTGCATAGAAGGGTTGGTCAGAGGGACTTAATTTATACGCTTATTGCCTAGATTAATGTTTGATTATAAGTGCTATCTTATGTATGAGCTAGAGCTTATTTATGTCAGCTACAGCTTTCTGAAGAGTTACTCTAATTCTTAGCTTCTGCTATATTCTATAGCCTACCTCGCAACAAACCCATAGCAATGTGGAGGCTTCAATTACTGGTTTGTTATGCCAGGAATCCAATATTATCTACCTATTACAGCTAACATATACAGTTTTGTAAATTCAAGTACATATTTTGGGAGACTTTATTGATATGCTTATGCTTGTTATATTGCTACCCACTGTAGGTCTCTGCACTATAACCAATCTGTTTATTATGATTTAATAGGGATGGCTATGCTACACATCTAGATTTTGTCTCAGAAGAGACCCTTATTGCCTAGACTAATGTTTGATTATTAATAGCTATCTCATGTATGAGCTAGAGCTTATTTATGTCAGTTACAGCTGTCTGAAGAGTTTCTCTAATTCTATTATTAAAAATCCAGCTCCGCCCCCCCCCCTTCCCCTTTAGGGGTTAGTTTACTAAGTAAACATAGGAACGTAGATTCCCTAGAAAATTTCCTTATTCTTTATAGTGTCATATAGCGGCTATGGATATCCCCTGTCCTTTACCACCCTCTATGACAATACTGTTTTGTATTTTTCCCATATTTTTTTTATATATATACATGTCCATGTGATGTTTCCGAGTGGCTTGGGAAATAATATGTCATAGTTATAAAATATGACCATTACTAGTTTGACTCCCACCTACTCATATGGCTTACTGGTTAAGCCTAGGGGCATAGACCCCATATGACTTTCCTAATTCTGTTTATTTGAGTTTATTACAAGTGTGTTATTGACATATCCCCCTTACCCTTTAAATTGAGGTATTGTTTCTATATGATCTAAAGATAGTTTCATAATGGCAGACGTTAAGTCTAGCTGTTGGTACACAATATGCTATATTTCTGCTTTGTAACACATTTTATGTATAATTTTTCAAATGTCATGGCGTATTTGTATGCCCTATGTTTCGCTTGTTTGTATTTTCTTTAAGAAACCTCAATAAAAATATTAAAAAAATAAATAAATAAATAAATGTTAAAACATTAACAATTTTACTGAACATAGCAAAAAAACTAACAGTTTATTAAATGAAAGTAACCTCTGCCTCAACAACTCTGCTGAGGCGCCTACCTTGCCCCCACGGAACACTGATCAATTTGACACAGTATCTAGAACCACCAGGTTTGATCGTTAAACCATGCGGTCGTAGCCAGCACTCTCCGATCTAGCTGCATGTAACTTGCGGCATATCCGAAGAACCAGGAAGTTATAGTGATACAGTTAGATAACTGATTAGGTATGGGTGGGCGCTCCTAGTCAGACGAATAGCTTCCTAATAATGGACACTATTATTGTCTTGATTCCAGATAGTATTAGTATAGATGTTACCATGTTAACAACAATAATGTGTTCACCTGTATATCACATATGGCGTATTTTTTAATGATCAGACTAAATATTTGCACAGTGAGTAATAGTGCTTATTAAATTATAAAAATATTCTAGGACTATAGTATCATCAGTTCCCACACTTAAACGTTATAATAGCACCACTGATGCAAATTGTTCTTTTAATAACAATTGTTGAAAAACTTCCATATGGTTTCAGCTTGGAATCACTATAATTGTCGGTATCCTCAATAATACTTGATAAATGCTACAAATGTAGCTCAAAGTGTTAAGCTACACTGAATTATTGTAATATTTTGCGCAACTGTTACATAAATTGTAACATTATATTAAGCTAATCAATGATCTGTTATATAGCTCGTTGCCACCAGTAAACAGCTCACTAGTCAATATTAAATGTTAGAGCTAAATGTCCGCTGCAGTTATAAAATACACCAGCAGGGGTTAATAATTACACAACTCAAGATTATTTTCTGCGTTAAGAGTATCTGTAATAGTCTCAGGATATAGTTTTATATCTCTCTTGATTCACTGTGTAATATCTGCTTGGCGGGTAAAAGTACCAACTGTCGCTCTCACACTAAAAATATATTGAGTCACTATTGCTGTTACACTTGCTCAGCTTACAATATGAGACCAACAACTACCCACAGAATTGATTAATATGCCCAGACTAGAGCACCGCCATGGCCCCCAATAATTGCTGACAAGTATTGTTAAAAAACAAAATACTGAGCTCCCATTAGCTCACACCCCTCTCCCTGACATGTTTCGCCTCAAAGGCGAGGCGCCACGGCGGCTTTTGTGAACATCAGTCCGCCTCCAAAGTTTTAATATGGCCAATCAGCACCCACTATTCTCAGGCTACCTGTAGGCAGACAATTGACATATACTTGAAATGAATGTGCTACGGTGACAAGCCTCTGTATTATGGTACAAGAATTAAATAGATATGGTGGATATTGCGTGTGAATACTTCTAGCATTTATGTAGCAATGCAAAACACTATATTTGGAACATAAAAGTGAACAACTTATTATTTATTACAGTATGTGTGAAACATAAATAAATTTGTGTGTGATTATTAAGACTAACACAATGCCCTACTAAAATAATTAGTGTTAAATAAAGGTGCAATGATTGTAAGTGACAAGTGATTAAAAAGAAGTGAATTTTAATAGTAATACCTAAACCAATAACAAAGTGAATAATACTTTAATAGTACTAGAATACACTAAAGTGTGTATGGTACTATTTAAACTAAAGTGTTGACAAGACAAGGGTGCCCACTTTCTCCCCTTTTATTTAATCTTGCTCTAGAACCCCTGGCTATACTTTTATTTTTTAAGATACAATGAGTCCACGGATTTCATCCTTACTTGTGGGATATCACCTTCTGGCCAGCAGGAGGAGGCAAAGAGCACCACAGCAGAGAATTACTGGAGTGGGAGGGAAGGGAGGAGCTATATATATATACAGCTCTGCTGTGGTGCTCTTTGCCTCCTCCTGCTGGCCAGAAGGTGATATCCCACAAGTAAGTCTGTGGACTCATCGAATCTTAAAAAAGAAAAGTATAGCCAGGGGTTCTAGAGCAAGATTAAATAAAAGGGGAGAAAGTGGGCACCCTTGTCTTGTCCCTTTGTTTAAAGTTAGGTTTGGGGTGAGGCAGCCATTTACCATAATAGATTAAATTAAGTGGTTATAAAATTGCTTTAACAAAAGAAGTAAAATGCCCTGAAAACCCAAAATTTTGAAGTGATGCATATAAATGGTCCCATATTACAGAATCGAACGCTTTCTCTACATCCACTGTTAAAATTGCAAAATCTGTATCTCTTTTTTTATGAAAATCATTCCAAAATAAGTCCAACAGAAGGGCTACTTTCCTAGTATTTTTAATGGGAGACCTACCTACCATAAATCCAGATTGATCCTCATGTATGATTGCATTCAGACATTTTTTGAGTCTATTTGCCACAATAGAGGTAAGAATTTTATAGTCTACATTTAGTAGCGAAATGCGTCTATATGAACCTAAGTCTGCAGGGTTTTTATCTTTCTTTAAAATTAACGTAATCAGAGAAGCAGTAAATATCTTTGACATCTTAGTATAATAATTATTATATAAATGATTTAGAACCTCTATAATTTCTAGTTTTAATATTTTAAAGAACTCTGCTGGGATCTGGACTGGGCCCGGTGCTTTATTTAATTTAGCTGCATCAATAGATTCTTCAATTTCCTTTATTGCTATTGGACTGTTTAAATCTTCTAAAAGGTCTGGTGTAATTTTAGGGGGTTTTACCTTATTCCAAAATTTAGTTTTATTTGCAGTATTTCTTTTGCTGTATATATCTTCTTATAGAATTCAAAGAAGGAATTTTTAATACTCATCAGGTCTATATGAGTTTTATTAGCTTCTATAATCTTTTCAATAGTATTAGATTTTTTTCTCGCTTTGTCTAAGCTAGCGAAACATTTGGCCGACTTCCCCTCTTGACTTCTATATCTTGCATTTATTTTAAGTTCTTCCATCTTATTTTTTTGTGCTAGGAAGAGATTTCTCTCTTGTCTTGAGGCAATATATTTATTCCACAGTTTTCTATTAGGTGATACTATATAGATCCTGTAAGCCTTTCTGACTTGGTTTGCAAGTTGTAGCTCCCGTGCTCTAGCTTTCTTCATCTGTTTTTATCATGTAAGCTTTAATTTCTCCTCTGAGATAGGCTTTAGCTGTTTCCAAGAATATTTCAGATTTTTCATAATAAGCACCATTGCATTTTTTATATTCTCTCCATTTCTGAGTTAACTAGTTCTGAAATTGTACGTTATTTATTAAGAATTTAGTAAAAAAAGTTAGATGTTTGTTCGGGCACAATTATTTTATTTGGAATTTCTAAAGAAATAATGGCATGGTCAGAGATAAGTATGTTGTTAATTTTGGTTCTAGTCTTTTGAGAGAGGATAGAATCTGAAATGAAAAAGTAATCAATTCGGGAGAGAGATCTAAATGATTTGGACATGTATATTCCTTAATATTCGGGTGTTGGATTCGCCAGATATCATGCAATTTTAGATATTTGCACACTTGTTTACAGATCTTGGATTTTTGGGTAGGGTATGCTACATCCTTTTGACCAATTCTATCTAGAGCCGGAAAAGGAATCATATTAAAATCCCCCGCTGCTATTATATTTTGTCCGATATATTTAGAGAGATGGAGGATAGTTTTATACCAAAATTTTTGTTCTATTTTATTAGGTCCATATATATTATATAGTATAAATTATTTATTTTATTATTAAAATCTTATAGGAAAGATTTTTATTAACTAGAATTGCTACACCTCTTTTTTTATGGGCACATGAGGAGGCAGCTACTTTACTGACCCATTTAGTCTTTAATTTAGCTATTTCCTTATTTCTAAGATGTGTTTCTTGGATAAACACTATGTCAGAGTTTATGTTTCCCAAGTTGTTTTAATATCCGCTTTCTTTTAATTCGGGGAAGTGATACCTCCTACATTCCAAGAGAGGTACTTAATAAAAAATTTAATTTAAAAGAAATAGATATGTATTAATGTCCTCATGTTTCTAATCAAAAGGGAGCGGGGGGGGGGGGAGCAAGAGGAGGGGAGAGAAAAAAAATTTAAAAAAATTAAAAACATCACAACCAGACAATCCGCTATCTTACTATAGCCTAATCGCTTTGTAGCCAAATAGAAACCCACGAGTAGGTAACACATATTGTTACCCCTATCCTTATTAAGAAAGGGATATTTCTTTGTTTAAAAAAATCCTTAATCTCATCAACTTTAGCCAATGTAATAGTGGCGTCATCTTCATCAATCATAATTTTTGCGGTGTAGATAAGCCTAGCTTTTGTACCCATATTAATCAATTTTGTACAATATGGTGCCATTGTTTTTCTTTTGAATGATACTTCCGCAGAAAAGTCCTGGAAAAGTAAAACCTTATGTTCAACTATCAGTAAGTTACTCTTTTTCCTGTATAGTCTTCAAAGTAGTTCAAAAATCTAATCAAATTTGGTCTAGAAACTTTATATCCTATAGATTGTATTTTTAGGGTACCTAATCTCTGTGCCATCTCTACTGCTAGAGGGAGATTCTGCTGCTGAATCCCAAGGGCTTGAGGTAAAACTGTAGCAGCAAAATGTAAAAGGTCTGAGAATTCTATACTTTCTGGAAGGCCAATAATTTTTAAATTATTGTGTCTGGAGTGATTCTCTAAGTCATCAATTTTATCTTGTAAAATTTTTATATTTTTCTCTTGTGAGGTCAAAGACTGTTCTTATAAATTATGTCTGTCTTCTGTCTCTGAGATTCTGTCTTCTACTTCATTTAGTCTGTTGGCAGATTGTCGTATTTCGGTAATTAGAGTGGAGATTTGAGTTTTAACTAAGTCAAACTGAGGTAGGAACAGGTTGTGTGTATGATTTTTTTTAAGGAGTTAAATGTATACTTAGGATAACTACAGTGTACAAATGTGCCTTTAATTCAAGTCTAAATCTCTAAAATCAGCTTGATAATATATAGTATCCTAGTCACAAATATATAAAGCTAGAGGCTTAGCTAATGGTAGAATCAACTCTGTTGCGTGGCTTCTCAGTTACATAAATTACCTAATACAAATTACCAGAAGGTTATATATAGTATCCTATTCAGAGAAATATAGAGCTAAGAGCTTAGTTAGTAGTACAAATTTATATTAATTCACATCTAAATCTCTAAGATCAGCTTGATAATATATAGTATCTTAGTCACAGAGATATAGAGCTAATAGCTTAGCTAATTGTAGGCTCAAATCTATTGCGTGACTTCTGTTACATTAATTGCATAATACAAATTACTGAAAAAGTAAGTTGGCAGGGGAACAATAGCAATAATACAGGCAGGTAAATTAACTTTTCATTGAGGTCTTAGATAAAGTAGGTGCTTTTTCTTTTTTTGTATTATCTTTTTTGCCGATGTTTGAGCCACCAACTTAAAGTCCAGCACTACTTAAAGAAATAGAGAAAAAGCACAGGGCCCAAGACTTCGACTTTAGAGTATGGTTAAGTCCACCAATTTATTCACTTATTGTAAAGAAAACCTATACATATAATACAGTAGGTAATGTATCAGTATATATGTATTAAGAGTTCAGAAGAGGGCTTGTAAAGCTCTATATGCGCCATCTTTCTATAATTAAGTTACATAACTTTAAGTTTAGCCATCCAGTCTATTCTGGTCTTGGAAATGTCGGAAGTATCCTCAATGATGGAATTAACCTCTTTTTATCCTCTTTCTTCTGACTGACAGTACAGTCAGTATATATACAAAATAACAACAGTACCTTGTGCAGCTCTGCCATTGAAGACCTTGGTGAACATACATTTTCTTTAATAATGCCTCCAATTTCTTATCCATTGGATCCTTAAAAGAACAACTATCCTCTATGGGAATAGTGGTCCTCTTAGGCAAAGTGGAAATAGCTCCTTCCACCTTAGGAATTGTTTGCCTATCTTAAAAATAGGAGATGGAGAAAAAGGAATACCAGGTATCTCCCACTCCCATGCAATAATCTCAGAAGCACGGTCTGGAACAGGAAATACCTCCACCACAGAGGGAACATCAAAATACTTGTTCAGCTTACTAGACTTCTTAGGGTTAATAACGATAGTAGTATCAGAGTCATCCAAGGTAGCCAAAACCTCCTCAAGTAACAAGCAGAAGGACACAATTTCAGCATCAGTAGAAGGAATTATACTGCCTGAATCTGAGGTTTCACCCTCAGATGCACCTGAATAATCTTCATCCTCAGACTTCTAAGAGGAAATACTTTGATTAGCCACCTCGGGATCAGAAACCTTACTGTTTCTTTAAATTTCCTTTTGCGTTTTCCCTGCAGCATGGGAAAAGCAGACAGCGCCTCAGATACCACAGAAGATACCTGGGCAGCAATATGTTGCAAAGTAACTCCAGACGGAGCATGAGAGGAAACGCAGGGCACTGCATGTGCAGATGAATACGATTGGGACGCTTGATGAGAAAGCTGCGGCACATCTAAAACAGGAGGCTCCTGAACAGCATCTGGCTTAGCTAATGATGGCTCAGGGTCAAAAAGTCTATTTCTATAAGCTTAAGTTCTTTCAATACATGAAGAACACCTGGGCATCAAAAAATAAGCTACAGGTAACACCCTGCACAGCCTCCTGACCCATAATACAAAAAAAGAAGCAAATAAAAAAATCTAACTTTTTTTTATCTTTTAACAAAGGATATAATACAGAACCAAAAAACGTTCTTAAATAAATGTTCCCTTTAAATTTACCAAATCAAGAAAACATACCCCAGGCAACACTCTACACCTCAGCAGAATTACTGAGGTGCCCTACCTGTCCTGCAACTCGCAGCAAACTGAGGAAAAAAACTATCCCGTTTACAATCCAGATTCCAGAGAAGCAAAAACAGCAAGAAGCCTTCTAAACAGCACAGCCATCTGAAATATGCGCACCTCACTCTACAGGAAGTGAAGAAAAGCGGCAAAAAAACTCTGACATCAAAGAATCAGAACCTCCCTAAATGGGGTGGTCCTACAGCTGACAAAAAAGCCATTTTTTGTTTTTAAACAAGTTTCTTGAAAACAGGCTTAAAAACAAACAATAAAACCCCCAATAAAAGTACATAATCCGTTACTAAAACTGGATCCTCACTGAGCCATCAATAAAATAAATAACTCCTCACACTAACAGTGCCTGCAAAAACTGAAATAAAAACCTGCACCCTGACAGGAATAATAAAAAACGTCCCCCTGCAGCGTTTCAGCTGAATAAGTGCCAAATGTTTCCCTGCTACATAGAAAAATAAAACTGGCACTTACCTGAATATTTATCTGTCTGGCAGTAGGACAGCTCACTTGGTTTGAGAGGATGCCATCACCTGGTTTGAGAGGATGCCATGGACCTATGTTAATACAGAAAAACTGAGTAAACTTACTCAGGCTATCTAAATAGGGCAGCAAAAAGTTTTGGGAAAACACAGTGAGGATTGAACCCCACAAGTTCCCAATTGCTTAAAAGCCACCACTGCCCTACTGAAGAGGCTGACATGGGCTAAGAGTAGACCCTTTAGAAAGATCAGAGCAAACCTAATCTGTTTTTAAAATAAAAAAAATCTTGATTGTAGATCAGACACCATAACTTCACCTCCTCCTTGCACCGCAGGCAAAGAGAATGACTGGGGATTATGGGTAAGGGAAGTGACATATAGCAGCTTTGCTGTAGTGCTCTTTGCCTCCTACTGCTGGCCAGGAGTGATATTCCCACTAGTAATTGATGATTCCGTGGACTCACCATATCTTAGGAAAGAAATTAGAAGCTTGACAACACTTAGGTCGTCTTCTTATCCTGGGGCAGAAAAGCCCCTTTTCCACCTGTGACAGTGGAAAAGATGGCGTCCAGTCTAGAACCAAACAAAGTTTTCCCCTTAAAGGGAAGATAGAGGAGTCTAGACTTGGAAACCCTGTCTGCCGACGAGGACTTTAACCACAAGGCTCTGCGAGATAGAATGGCAAGACTGGAGGTCTTTGCACTCAGAAGAACCACCTGCATACTGGCATCACAAATTAAGGTATTTGCCAACTTTAATGCCTTTATCCTGTCCTGGATCTCCTCCAAAATCAGTTCAGATAAGGAGTCGCACCAATATGAGGTTGCACATGCAACCGCCCAATACTAGCAACCGGCTGCCATAGCAGACCTTGGTGAAGAAAAATCTTTTTAAAGTACCCCTCTAGCTTCCTATCCATAGGATCCTTAAGAGAGATACTATCCTCTAAAGCAGAGATTTAACACAGTGGGTCTAGCCTTTAGCAAAACTTTCAAGACGAGCCCCCCCCCCCCACCCACGATAGGAGTTATTACACTCACAAGGCAGCCCCCATTGGCAGCCACATACACACACACAAGCCTCCATAGGCAGCCACATGCACACACAAGCCTCCATAGGCAGCCACATGCACACACAAGCCTCCATAGGCAGCCACATGCACACACACATACACACACAGAAGCCCCCATAGGCAGCCACATGCATGCGCACACACACACACACACACACACAATACCCTATAGGCAGCCACATACACACACAAGCCCCCATAGGCAGCCACATACACACACAAGCCCCCATAGGAAGCCACATGTACATACGCACACAAGCCCCCATAGGCAGCCACATGCATACACACAAACCCCCATAGGCAGCCACATGCACACAAGTCCCCATAGGCAGCCACATGCACACACACATGCCACCATAGGCCGCCACACACACACACACATGCCCCATAGGCCGCCACACGCACACAAGCCCCCATAGACAGCCACATGCACACGCAAGCCCCCATAGGCAGCCACATGCACACACACACACACAAGTCCCCATACGCAGCCACATGCACAAAAGCCCCCATAGGCAGCCACATGCACACACACAAGCCCCCCATAGGCAGCCACATGCACACACACAAGCCCCCCATAGGCAGCCACATGCACACACACAAGCCCCCCATAGGCAGCCACATGCATAGACAAAAAAAACACAATAATATAGATGGAGCAAAACCCCTGCCTCAATTACAACTCCAAATAAAAGCAGTTTTTATACAGACACAGCATGTGCAGGCATTAATTTGCATAGATGCATGCATTATGGGGTTCATTTTATGCTTTTAACCTTCTCTAACTTTTGCCTCTGTGCTAAGAGGGGTTTTCAGCACTGTACATCTAAAGCAAAATGACCTGAAATCAGTGTGTCCCCTTACTTTGTTTTACTGCATCTTTTCAGCTGCCTGTGGTTGAGGTGAAGCTCCGTTGTGTGCCCTGTCTGTGCGACTCACAGACCGAGCTCCCTGCTTCTCTTCAACCACAGGCATCCTGAAGACATGCAGCAAGGCAGAGTCCTTTCATTTGTACTTATGGCTGGCCACTGAGCCTCACTGTACTCAAAAGGCGTTCACAGTCTTCATGTCTCTGAGCCAAAGCTCCAGCACAGAGTCTGCAATAGGAAACATTTTCTTAAAAACAGGAGATGGGGTAAAGGGGACGCCCGGTTTTTCCCATTCCGGCAAAATAATATTCGACATACGGTCAGGGACAGAAAACACTTCCACGGATCTGGGCTTGACATCAAAAACTCTATTCAGTTTATTGACCTTAGGAGTCTCCGCAACTGTAGACTCAGAATCCTCCAGAGTAGCCAGAACCTCCTAAAGTAGCAAACTGAGGTGCTCAAGCCTAAATCTAAAACTAACCTCCTCCGAATGCGCCATACTAACTACAGCAGACTCAGAATCAGAGATTTTGCCCTCAGAAGCTACTGAAGAATGGTCATCCTCAGATAATTGAGATAAACTGACAAAGGCAGCTTTGGGGTTATCAGATATTCCTGACTTAGAGGAAATATTCTTAGATTTTCTCTTCCTCTTACCTGAGATAGGTAAGGCACTCAGGGCTGCAGACACTGCAGAGGAAAGCTGCGCTGCTATATAACCTGGTAAAAATACTCCCCCAAGAGAGGAACTGCAGGGCACTGCTTGACCCACACACCTCTCAATTTTCAGCACTAAAATACCTTGCGTTTACCAGTTTTGCATGACCAACACTGTTAGATTAATATACTTTATAACTCTCTCTGCCGACTTCCCCCTATCTCAGTACTTTTGACAGACTTGCATTTTAGCCAATCAGTGCTGACTCATAAGTTACTCCAAGGGAGTGAGCACATTCTTATCTATATGGCGCACATGAACTAGTGCTATCTAGCTGTGAAAACCGTTTAAAATGCACTAAGATAAGAAGCGGTGTTCACATCCTTAGAAAATAGCATATAAGCCTACCTAGTTTTAGCTTTCAAAAAAGAATATCAAGAGAACAAAGCAGATTTTATGATAAAAGTAAAACATTTGATAAAAGTAAAAAGTTGTTTAAAATTGCATGCCCTATGATGAATCACTTAAGATCTCCCCTTTGGCGCTGTCGGCAAGCCAAGTCGTGTTCTGTTTTAAAAGTCAGCAAGAACAACAGCCCAATGAAAAATTAATAAGTATGTCTCTACTGGCAGCCAGGTATCTAATCTTTAAAAAATGGAAAACTAGAGAGATACCCAGTGTGTCAGAGATAAAAAGTCTTCTTTAAGAAGCAATGTATATTAAAACAGCGAGATACTAATATAAATAATGAATCTGATAGACAATTTTTCAGTAAATGGGCATCATTTATCAAGTCTCTTCCGAATACAGAGATTGATTATACAATATTTCCCTTCCAAAATATAGAAATGGTACTTCTAGGGATATGGTAACTAGACTCGGTAGACAAGGAAGAATGACAGGAAAATTGAGGTTGTAATTTATATAAATTTAATTTTTTTTTCCTCCCTCCTACCCTTTTTTGTTTTAGGAATAAAAATGGTTCAGAAATACAGATTAGATATCAAAAGCCTTATCTGGGAATTAGTTAATTTGGTTTAGTTGTGAGTCAGAGTACGGTAACACTATTTTCGTCTTATTACCCGATAATTTAATGTCTGTTAGTTTAATTGTATTAACAATATAGTTTTGGTATCAATAATTTGTATGTTTAAATGTGTGCCTTGCATGGCATAAATAATATATTTGAATTTACTATGCTGAACAAATAATAAAAAAAATTTAAAAAAAATTGCATGCCCTATTTGAATCATGAAAGTTTAATTTTTACTTGACTGTCCTTTTAACTCCAGGAGCAAGATATCTCCTGTAAGGAACAAACACAAAGAGCAGTAACACCTTCAAAAGCAGCTTACAATGATCAAAATGCATTAAAACAAATGTGTTGCATAAATATGCTGGCTGTAACCTCAGCCTATTTACAATAAACACATTTAACGCTGGTAGGAAAGTGTTCAGAGGTCTCAGCTTCTAAAGCAGGTTAAGGAACAAAAACAAAATGCTCCATAATAGGAGAAAACTACAAAAGTGCATATAAAAACAAATTATGCTTACCAGATAATTTAATTTCCTTCTGTAAAAGGAGAGTCCACTGCATCATTCCGTACTGTTGGGAAATACTGAACCTGGCCACCAGGAGGAGGCAGACACACCCCAGCCAAAGGTTTAAATACCTCTCCTAATTCCCCTATCCCCCAGTCATTCTGCCGAGGGAACAAGGAACAGTAGGAGAAATATCAGGGTATAAATGGCGCCAGAAGAAAAATATAATTTAGAGGGCTGCTGTTATGGTATAACCCGGATATCAAGGGTTAATACCTGATGAAAGATGTCCTGAATATGGGATCAGCAACACACAACCCAGCTAATTCCCCCCCCCCCCCCCACCCCCAAACATAACCAAGCTCTATCTTGAAGGTAAAAACAGAATGTGTTTATTGAGAGCTAAATGCCCAGTATTTATGCAGAACTCCCTTAGGAAACTAGATGGGGGGTTGGAAGAGTATTGTACATTAGATAGAGGGAAGGCGCCCTTTTACAGGATACAATGGAATTACATTACTTAACCAGATAAGCAATTAAACACAAGAAAACAATGGAGTCCTTTTTCACACCTGGCAGTCTGAACTTTGGAGGTGAATAAACAATGGGAACGCTTATCACTTAAACTTAATTACAGTACACAATAGCTGCTGCCAGGAAACATGTCTTTAGAAAATAGTTTCTCACAGCTGAACAAAGTTAACCCTTCCAGTACTGACAGAGGGGTCTGTCACATGGCTCCCTCCTGGTGGGACACTCAGGCAGACCCGGCTTGACCTTTTGGCGGGTCAACTTGGGGATGACCGGACTAGGAGGTGGTAGGAATGCCAGTTTGCCGGGACAATCCATCTGCATTCCCGTTATGAGAGAGAATTCCTGTCTGTATAAATAAGGGTTCAACTTCTTCAGTGCCTAGACCAGGGCTAAACAGTCCTTCAAAACCTCATTGGCTTCTTTACGAGTTTTTTGTACCTGCTCTTTATGTTGAAATATTTTTTATTTGTTTACAACATAGAGAAAAACAAAACAATAAACTACATGTCATCTCATGGGTGTCTATGGGTTCTTATAAAAATTATACACAATTCCATTATTCTATTGGTTAAAAAATAGATAGAAGGACATGTGGTTAAAACAAAACACGCCCACAAGGGTAACTGTTTTATAACCGTGTAAGAACAAAGTGGTTTATAAGTAACAGAGCAAAACACACATATACGTTGGAGATACGTTAATAGGGTGACTTGTTAGTGAATAAATCCACACTTGACATAGGATCAGGTACAGAGACGAATTGCTCTGAGGCACTGGATTGCAAGGCACAAATGGATGAAGTCTGTGGTCGCCTTAGAAGAAGAGGCTATCCCCGTAGGACTATTCATAGAGCCTATGGGGAGGTCTCAAGGTTAAATAGAACCGAGATGCTAAGGGATAAATCCCAAAATTCCGCTACTCCTGTCAGCAACGGAGTAACGTTTGTAACAGACTATAGCAACCAATATGAGCAAGTGGTTGGTATTGTCAAGAAACATTTTAACATGCTCATTGCTGACGACAGACTTATAGGTTGCATCCAAAATGGATTAAGGTGTTCCTACCGTAGAAATCGTACATTAGGGAACATACTAGCACCGACAGTCCTTAAAAAACCTCCTTCCACAGGCAGTGCTTGGTTAACTAGCAAGGGATCCTATAGATGTGGGAGCTCAAGATGTGGTGCCTGCGAATACCTTATTGTAGCAGACCACTTTAGCTCCACTGTGACTGGCAAAACGTATGAGATCAATTTCTGTCTCAATTGTACATCTGAATTTGTTATCTATTGTATAACATGTACAAAATGTGGCAAACAGTACGTTGGTCTCACCACTAGGGACATAAGATCCAGAGTGAGAGAACATCTATCTACTATACGAGTGGGAAAGGCCACCACTCCTCTAGTAAATCATTTTGCTAAGTTTCACAAACAAGACCTGTCTTGTTTTTCATGGCAGCCAATTGACATGATACCACGGCCACGCAGAGGAGGGAATAGAGAGACCTTGCTAAACAAAAGAGAGATGTTATGGATTTTTAAATTAGAAACCAAAGTACCAAAAGGTCTAAACTCAGAGTTTGATCTCATTAATTACTGGGAATGAACACACTGATATGAGGTCCATATTTATATGAACATCTATACAAACATGTTCTCCTTTTCATGGATGAATATAGCCGCCCCTTATAGGAGTGTGTTCAATCATCAAGTTGGATACTCATGATCATTGACTATATTGTCTATCAATGTCCCCTATCAGACCACTTTACACATGTGCATATGTGTGTGTTTATGCACAGGTCTGTGTACTCTGCATATGCATATATATATACAGATATTGGTGTATTTGTGTATTACCCTATACGCTTATCGAGTGATGGAAGTAGTTTTTTGGGTGCTGGCACACACCTGTATGTGTATGTATATCTATATTATACTATGTGCATGTGTGGAATATATTTAAATCCATTATACTAGCAACAGTGTTAGCTGATAGCTATTCCCATTTCCTTCTCATGCTATAGGTTTCATTTCATTTTTTGTACTGTATGATATTAGTGTCTGGGTAACTACAATACCGTGGCTATTACAGCCACCACATCAATATTATAAATATATATTATAAATACACATTATTGATGTTCTTATTTATATATGTTTGTGTATGAGCAATCATGTATAATTATGCTTTTTTGCAATAGTACTTGTAGTTCCCATACACTATCTTTTGCAAAGGTTATATAACAATAAGGGAATGCAGACCTATTTAATTCGTCTCTGTACCTGATCCTATGTCAAGTGTGGATTTATTCACTAACAAGTCACCTTATTAACGTATCTCCAACGTATATGTGTGTTTTGCTCTGTTACATATAAACCACTTTGTTCTTACACGGTTATAAAACAGTTACCCTTGTGGGCGTGTTTTGTTTTAACCACATGTCCTTCTATCTATTTTTTAACCAATAGAATAATGGAATTGTGTATAAATTGCACACCTGGGACTGGCAAACTATGCTATGACTACGGCGCAATGCCGAAACGCGTAAGCCTGCCAGCCCCGAGGTGTAAAGTATTCTCATAGGATGTCACTGTGATCCTGCTTTTTAAAGTTGTGGAATAAAAGCTACGTTTTATTTAAATATGCTGGTTTGCTCGACTTACTTTCACTGGAACTTTGTTTTGAGCCTGTTTGAGCACCAGCACCTGCCTGACCTATAACTCATTTATACCCTCACTACACTAAGCCAGTGTGACCGGATGATAGCTGGATACGGAGGAGGATCTCTCACACGCAGCCTGTGTTACTCTTCGTCTTGCCGTCTTTGGAGCGCTTTGATTGGCAGTCCACCCATGACGACACGGTTGTCGGCTCGTGACTGATAGGCTCTACCCGCGGAAGCATCTTGGAGGAAGGCGGGACCTGAGCGACACTGAGCGAAGGGGGAGAGGACGCCGACTGCTGCCACGAAGAAACGCCAAGTGAGTAATACCTGAAGGGCATTGCATTTATCAGCGGCAATGTATGTTATCCGAAGTTAAGTTATGGGACTCTGTTCTGGGTGGTGAGACACCCTTCCTTAATTGCATATCCCGCTCTGGAACGATGTTTTTCGGATATTACTAATTCACATATACATACAGAACTGCTTCTGACCGCTAAAGTAAAGTGAAGTGAAATTACACTTTTGAATCTAGCAACACTGGGTCACACTGTGAAATAGGCTATATGGCTTTGGGTATATTTTTGAACTTTACGTATATGTTCTGAAGCATAAGTTTTGGTCAGCTTTGGTGCTAGTTTTCCCCTCCTCTTTCTCTTTTTGGTTGTTTTTCTTATAAAAATTGCCAAAAAACAATACATCTTAATGTTACAAGGTACAGAGATTCCATGGCTGTGTATCCACCTTCATCTGGCAACCCTCTTAAAACCCACACCCCAAGGTACTTATAGTGGAAATCAAGTTGTAACTATCCCTACCCTCCAGCCCCTCGCCCACTAAAACCCACCCCTCCCCCCCTACCAGGAGGTGCCGTTATTATTCTAACCAAACCTAAGAATCCTTTTAAAGGTGACTTTCTCACAATATCTCTTTTTCTTCCCTCAGTTCAGGTAGCCCTCTCGCCCAAATCAATGATATCTTCAGGTAGCCCAGTAATATACTGTCTCTTTTCTATCCCTCTTAATTTACTCTCCAGACCTTAGTACCCAATAGAACCATATCTTATGAAACTGTTCTGGTTGTCCCTGTGTCCATGCAGCTAATTCTGATAAGGTATATGTTTCCTTGATTTTTCCCAACACTTCGTGCAATGTTGGAACTCCCACTTTCCAGTGTCTGCCTATGCATATTCTCAAACAAGTGCATAATATTCTAATGAGTTTATTAATTGAGGAGTTAAATGGTTTCACTCTTACATGTAATAAAGCTTGGGTCATTGTGAGATTTACTCTCTCGTCTAACAGATTACTTATTAATTCTGATAATTTCCACCATAGGGGTCGCACCTCCTGACACTCCCACCACATGTGTCTATATGTACCCCTTTCGTGACAGCCTCTGTAGCAGCAGCCGTCAAGCCCTATGGAGAAATGTGCTGTCCTTTCCGGCGTCAGATACCATCTAAAGATTACCTTCATGCAATTCTCCTTCATATCTGCACTAATCAACCCTCTGTAAGAGTTCGTCATCAACTCAGTCCAATCATCCGTCTTCCACGTCTTTGTTGTGTCTCTTTCCCATTTTTTTGTCGTTTTTAATTTAGAATTACATTTAGCTTTCTGAATTAGAACATATATCCGAGAAATCAGTTTTTTCCCTCTATTAGGGTTTATTATCATTCTCTCCAGCTCCGTGAGCTGATAGTTCTGATTATGTGACATATATGTTATTATGGCTGAGCTAATTTGTAAATACATAAACCAATGTAACTGCTCTGGCTGCATTTGATCTCTGATAGAAGTAAACGTACGCATCTTGGTGCCCATAAGAAAGTCAGCTACCCTATACAGTCCTTTGTTCGCCCATTTGTCCATTTTTCTTCTTAGATCTTTTGGTAACAAAAACTTGACCGGTCTTAATATCGTTTCCGCACTGCTCAAACGTAATTTTTCCGTGATTCCTTCCCACAGCCTTACTGCCTCTAAAGTTATCGGTGATCTATATTCCCTTGTTTTTTTACCTCATTCTAGATCCCAGAAAATGTCTGCCGCTTTTGGACAGTCCGCTATATTAGCTTCTACTTGTGGCCATATCAACTCGCTTCGTTGTTTACCTAATATAACTGTTTGCGCCAACCTGGAGGCCTGGTAATATTCTACCAAATTGGGAACTCCCACTCCCCCTACCTGTCTGTGTAAATTTCGCAATTGGGAAGCAATTCGAGGCCTTCCATTTCCTCTCAAAAATTTCAGAATATCACTCTGTAAAGCCATTAGATCTGGTAAAGGTACATTAATTGGTATAGCCCTAAATAAGTACATTAGCCTTGGAAGCACATTCATTTTTATGGACATCAGTTTCCCACACCATGAAAAATTACATTTACTCCACTTCCTCAAATCATTTCTGATAGCGTTATAGACAGGGGTGAAGTTTATTTTATATAAATCTGCCACATTGTCTCCTATCTTAACCCCCAGATACGTGAGGTAACTTTTTGCCCATGAGAATGAAAAATTCAGTTCTATTACTTTCTTGGTATGCGTAGGAAGATTGATAGCCAATGCCTCGCATTTGTCAGAGTTTAACTTGTATCCCGAAATCTCAGAAAACTCTTCTAACACTTTATACAAATACGGCAGCGAACTCAAAGGTCTAGTGATTGTCAGTAGGACATCATCTGCAAATAGCATAACTTTATAGTCGTCCGCTCCTATTTGCACTCCCGTGATTTCTTTCATATTTCTAATACCTGCAGCCAATGGCTCGATACATATGGCAAAAATCAATGGCGACAGCGGACAGCCTTGTCTTGTCCCATTCCTAATTTTTATGTGCCTAGATAAATACCCCGCTGCTCCCACCACCGCCGTTGGGTTCGAGTAGATACTCCCTAACGCCTGTATAAATGCCCCTTTAAACCCCATGGTTGCCAAAACCCAAAACATGAACTTCCAGTCTACCCTGTCAAACGCTTTTTCTGCGTCTAGCGACAGGAGTAGAGCTGGAGTTTCTTTTGTTTTCAAATAATCTAACAAAGTCAATGTTCTTCTGATATTGTCTGGCGCTTCCCTATCCTGGACAAACCCCACTTGGTCTTGATGTATCAATGAGGGCAAGATCTTTTTCAGTCTATTAGCTATTATTTTAGTAAAAATTTTGATGTCGTGATTAATCAGGGATATAGGCCTATAGTTTTGACACAATTTTACATTTTTCCCGCTTTTAGGAATTACAATTATTTTTGCTTGAAGCATTTCCCTAGGGACCTCCCTACCTTCCATAATTCCATTACATAAGTTAGTTAGGTGAGGAGACAGCTCTTTCTTAAATACTTTGTAGTATTCACCTATCAGTCCATCAGGACCTGCCGCTTTACTTTACGGTAATTTTAGAATTAAGGTGCTCCATATCTTCCTCCGCTATAGTCCTAAGGTTGGCTCTATCTAAAAACTCAGTTATCTGGGTGTCAATATCTCCTTCCCTAACTTTATTCCCATCGTATTGCTGTTCATAATATTGCGCAAAGCTATCAGATATTTCCTGTGGGTTCGATGTCATCACCCCTCTAGTGGTAACTAACTTGGGTATTGAGAAGAACTTATTTCTCTCCCTCAGTTTGTGTGCTAAGTATCTGTCCGGCTTATTTGCAAAGACAAAATAATGAGCTTTTAATCACAGAGCGGCCCTTACTGAGGTGTCGTTTAATAGCAAAGCTAATTCTTTTCTTTTTAACACCAAATTCTTATAAACCATTTCAGATAGCGTACGTTGGTGTTCTTTCTCTAATTGCTCGACTTACCTCCCTAGTGCAGTAGCTAGTGCCATCGTTTGTTTGTTCTTCCCTGCCTTCTCTTTTATCAGCAGCCCCCGTATCACAGCTTTATGAGCTGCCCATGTCACTACCGGGTTATCTACTGTACCCTCATTCAACACCCAATATTCAGTCAGTGCTTTTTGAGTCCTGTCAAAAATATCTGGGTCTTTCAGTAAGGTTGGGTTATATGTCCATGATCTGTGTCTGGAAAAGTGAATAAGTCCAGTAAATTCCACTAGTATGATTGAATGATCAGACCATACACATGTTTGTGTCTGTGAGTTCACCAAGTTCGGCACCAGGATCTGACTAACAAATATATAGTCAAGTGTCGTGTAGGTCTTATGGGCTGGGGAGTAATAGGTAAAATTGTGCTCCGAATTGCCTAAGGTCTCCCAGGAGTCCACCAGCCCCTGCTCTTCTAGCGAGTGCCGAATTGATTTGACTACACTATTATGTCTATGTTGTTTATGTGAAATTTTCAATTTATCTGAGCCCCCATAAGAGGACATATTAACGTTAAAATCCCCAGCTACTATTAATCTAGTTTGTGACCATTGCATGAGCATTGTAGATAGCCTAGAAAAAAATATATTCTGTGATTCATTCGGTGCGTACAGATTACATAAAGTTACCTTCGATCCCTGGATTGTACCCTGAACTATCACATAGCGCCCCTCTTTATCTCTGATTACCTTATCTAATTCAAAATCTAATGATCTGTGTATTAAAATTGATACCCCCCTCTTTTTGGTTTCTGCTGCAGCGTGATAGTGTAATGGGAAGTGATGCAACCAAAATTTGGGAATGTTTTGCTTCACAAAGTAAGTCTCTTGTAAGAAGATTATTTTAGCCTTAGTTTTCAAATACTGTGTTATGGCCGTCCTTCTTTTAACGTCCGTATTGAGTCCTCTCACGTTATGTGAGAGAAGTACAAAATTATACGCCATAGTTAACCTGTATTCCCCCTCCTCTCTTTCCCTCCTCCTCCATTCTTAAGAAGATATCTAAAGTGTGATCATCACCCTGTGTTTCGTCAAATGTCTCTATTCTAACTTCACCTATTGTCTTCCTCGCCCTGTTAGTCTCACCTTTGTTCTTAACTGGCACCCCCTGGTAAAAAAAATTCTAAACCCCCAAAAACATAACATATAAACAATAATTTTCACTGTAAAAACAACAAAGTCCATAACAATTACCTAAACAGGCAGTATAAATGTTCTTTAACCCTTTCATGACATAGGCAATTGTTCAAGTTCTGAACGTAAACGAAACCTTGAATTTCAGCTATATGTCTTTTCAACCATAATTTACCCCTTTCACATTAAGTGCACCCACACTAATTATATATTGTTTTTTAGAGGACAGATAGGGCTTTCTTTTGGCATAAAAGATTTATTTCTCAACTATAATTTTATATAAAAAAAATCAAAGTAAGTGTGAGAAATTAAGAAATTTGAAGCTTTCCAAATGATTTTATTGTGAATATCATCATCCTGATATATGTTACTGCAATAAAACACCCATACTTGTGTTAAGCGATGTCCCATGAGTATAATGATACCCCACATGTACAGGTTTTCTGAGTTTTCTGGAATTTACAAGGCCCAACATACGGCCTACCCATTTACATAGAAATCTGGCACATTCATTTTCTGGGCTTAAGTTGCCTTTCATACATTATAGCAGCCCAGGAATGAAAATGACCCCATCATGGCATACCATTTACAAAAGTAGACACCCTAGGGTATTCCAAAAGGGCCATGTCACGTCTTTTTGTGAAGCCCCTTAGTCACAACACCTGGCCAAATGTAGTGGTCATTTTTGTTGTATGCGTTTTTTTACACAAACACTGCACTTTGGCTGTTTCTGTCATCAAGCTATTATGTTTTACTGCTATAAAACACACATATTTGTGTTTGTCAATGCCCTACGAGTACAACAGTACCCCCCATGTACAGGTTTCATGGGGTTTACAGGAGTTACTGGGCCAAATATGGGGTCTGCCCATTTCAGTCTTTATGCATGGAAATTTGGCACCTTAATTTTCTGTGCCTATGTCCTCTTTGAGACATTATAGCAGCCCAGGAATGAAAATTACCCCATCATGGCATACCATTTTCAAAAGAAGACACCCTAGGGTATTCCAAAAGGGCCATGTCACATCTTTTTGTGAAGCCCCTTAGGCATAACATCAGGCCAAATGTAGTGCTCATTTATTTTTAATGCGTTTTTTTGCACAAACACTGCACTTTGGCTGTTTCTGTCATCAAGCTTTTATGTTTTACTGCTATAAAACACACATAAGTGTTTTTCAATGTCCTACAAGTACAACAGTACCCCCCATGTAAATGTTTTATGGGGTTTACAGAAGTTACAGGGCCAAATATGGGGTCTGACCATTTACATGAAAATTTGGCACATTCACCTTCTGGGCCTATGTCCTCTTTGAGACATTATAGCAGCCCAGGAATGAAAATTACCCCATCATGGCATACCATTTTCAAAAGAAGACACCCTAGGGTATTCCAAAAGGCCCATGTCACATCTTTTTGTGAAGCCCCTTAGTCACAACACCTGGCCAAATGTAATGGTCATTTTTTTTGCATGCGTTTTTTTGTACAAACACTGCACTTTGGCTGTCTCTGTCATCAACCTTTTATGTTTTGCTGCTATAAAACACACATATTAGTGTTTGTCAAGGTCCTATGAGTAAAACAGTACCCCCCATGTACAGGTTTTATGGGGTTTACAGAAGTTACAGGGCCAAATATGGGGTCTGCCCATTTCAGTTTTTATGCATGGAAATTTGGCACCTTAATTTTCTGTGCCTATGTCCTCTTTGAGACATTATAGCAGCCCAGGAATGAAAATTACCCCATCATGGCATACCATTTTCAAAAGAAGACACCGTAGGGTATTCCAAAAGGCCCATGTCACATCTTTTTGTGAAGCCCCTTAGTCACAACACCTGGCCAAATGTAGTGCTCATTTTTTTGTATGCGTTTTTTTGCACAAACACTGCCCTTTGGCTGTTTCTGTCATCAACCTTTTATGTTTTGCTGGTATAAAACACACATATTTGTGTTTGTCAATGTCCTAAGAGTAAAACAGTACCCCCCATGTACAGGTTTTATGGGGTTTACAGATGTTACAAGGCCAAATATGGGATCTGCCCATTTACATGGAAAATTGGCACATTCATTTTATGGGCCTTTGTCCTCTTTGAGACATTATAGCAGCCCAGGAATGAAAATTACCCCATCGTGGCATACCATTTATAAAAGTAGACAACCCAGGGTATTGAAAAAGGACTATGTTTAGTCTTTGTTTGTAGCCACTTAGTCACAACATCTGGCCAAAGGTAATGTTCATATTTCAGTTTTAGTTTATCACAAAAACACTGCCTTTTTGCTGTTTATATCATCCTTGTATGTTTTACTGCTATAATACACCCATCTTTGTGTTCAGCGATGTCCCATGAGTACAACAATACCCCCTATGTACAGGTTTTTTGTGGTTTCAGGAAGTTACAGTGCCCAATATAGGGTCTGCCAATTTGCATGGAAATTGGGCACATTGATTTTATGGACCTTTGTTGCCTTTGAGACAGTATGGCAGCACAGGAATGAAAATTACCCCACCATGGCATACCATTTGCAAAAGTAGACAACCCAGGGTATTGAAAAAGGACTATGTTTAGTCTTTTTTTGTAGACGCTTAGTCACAAAACATGGTCAAATTTAGTGGTCATATTTTTTTATTTGCTTTTTTCACACAGACTTTGCCTTTTTTCTATTTAGATCAACATCATTATATTTGTTACTGCTATAATACACCCATATCTGTGTTCAGTGATCTCCCATGAGTGCAACAATACCCCCTATGCACAGGTTTTATGTGGTTTTAGGAAGTTACAGGGCCCAATATAGGGCCTGCATAGAAATTTGGCACATTAATTTTCTGGACCTATGTTGCCTTTGAGACAGTATGGCAGCCCAGGAATGAAAATTACCCCCCTCATGACATACCATTTGCAAAAGTGGATAACTCAGGATATTCTAAAAGGAGTATTTTAGTTGTTTTGTATAACTTATAATGGCCTTAGAGTGGATGGGCTTAACATATAAAGGGACAGGACAAGGTCAGGGGATTTATGAAGTTAGGAATACAGAATAATAAAATAAAATAAATTAGGAACACATACAGATTGCTTTCAAATTAAAAGTTTAACTCTGTGTGATATATTTGAAAGCAATCAGTGATACAGAGGCTAGGTTGAGAGGGGCAGTCAGGGCAATGGTAACTAGAATCCCTCCTCCCTCCTTTTTTATAGCAGACTCTGCATCTTTTCTGGGGTGTTAATTTGCAGGCAGTGGGGGGGGTCCTAGTGGGAAAATGCCTGCCACAGAGTCGCTCGACATTTTCAGATTGAACAGTGGGAGGATTAGGGGTCTGGTTAAACAAAATATCAGATGTTACATTTAACACAAATTACAAAAAAGTATAAGTTTTCCCTGTGCCAGTTTTTTTGTACAGCACATATGCATTATATACTGCGATCTGCATAATATAAAAGGTTACTTTTTTGTACCAAGTTCTAGTTTTTCTTTGAATTAGATATGGCTGCAGGCACCGGTCAGCTAAATCTACCCCCCCCCCATGTTTTTGTTGTACTCCACAATGCACTTTGGCTTTAGGATCTGTGCAGATCTTCCCTTCACAGACACTGGCACTGTAGCTTCATCGTGCATTGTGGAGAGCATGTACACATCTTTTTTATCAGTGTACCGAAGGGCCAGTAGCTCATTGTGGCGTAAAGCTGACGTTGTGCCCCTACTTTTTTTTCCATATGTCAGTTTCTGGGGGAAACCTTTGCGATTTTTTCTTGTTGTGCCACAGGCTACGGTTTCAAAATAAGATAAAAATTTTAATAGCTCTGTGCTGGTGTAAAAATTATCGAGCCACAAATGGTACCCTTTATTTAGCAGGGGTAGTAGGAGATCCCACACAATTTTCCCACTTGTGCCAACGGAATCTGGGCAGCCAGGTGGATCCAAGTGGCTATCCTTTCCCTGGTAGATGCGAAATGCCCAGGTATACCCAGTACTGCATTCACAGAGCTTATAAAATTTTACCCCATAGCGGGACCTCTTGGATGGTATATATTGCTTGAAAAGCAATCTCCCCTTAAATTTCATGAGGGACTCATCAATGCAAATGTCCTGCTCAGGTATGTAAACTTCTTTAAATTTTTGGGACAGGTGGCTTATCAGGGGCCTTAGTTTATATAACCTGTCATGCAGGGGGTCATTTTTGGGGGGGCACTTGGTATTATCATTAAAATGGAGAAACCGCAGCAATTGTTTATATCTGTCCCTCTTCATAACCCCTGGAAAAAGAGGGGTAGCCAGGATGGGGTTCTGGCTCCAGTATGAACGAATGCTGGGTTTCTTCACAATCCCCATTATTAATGTCAGGGCCCAAAACTTTTTAATCTCTGGTATGTCAGTGGGGTGCCAGCTATTTTTTCTGACATACAGAGATTGGGGATTTTTGGACAGATACTGGCTGGCATATAAATTTGTTTGAGCAACTATATGCTCAAACATGGTATCTGTCAGAATCAGGCACATATAGTTTATTGGCTCACATACTGGAACATCACTTGTGATGCCAGGAGTCTCAGTAAATTCTGGCATTTCTGGGGCAGTGAAATTTGGGGGTATCCAATTTTGGTCATTTGTGCGACGCCTCCTTTTAGGTGGCGGGCAGGGAGCACCAGCATCAGATGTATCACTCAGGGGCTCTATATCTGATGCCGTAAGGGTTGCACTGTCAGACAGAGCAGAGAGGGTTTCACTCCCTGAATCTGCGGCAAGAATGGCATAAGCCTCTTCTGCTGAATAGCGTGCCATAAGGGATTTTTTTCAGTACAAATTACCACTTCACCACCACCAATTCCCACTTCACCTTCCCCAAAATCCCACTAAACCACCCCAATTACCACCTCCCAATTACCACCCACCCTATTCCCTCAGATTTTTTAAAAAAAAAAATTATGATTTTTTCTTTATATATATATATATATATATATATATTTTTTATAAACTAAAAAAAAAAAAGGAACTGGGAAGGGTAGTGATTGGGAACAGCAGGGAAGGGGTTAATAATAACTAAAGATCCCCACAAATAAACTTTTGGGCACTGATCAAAGCCCTGACAGGCTGATCACTGTAATATTAGGCTGAACACAGTAGCAGCTCAGTGATCAGCAGCAAAAACAATATAAATATATATTTGTAACCCCCACAAATAAACCCCCAACGCTTTTGATCAACACTGATCAAAGCCCTAACTGGATAATCAAGTTATATTAGGCTGATCACAGTAGCAGCTCTGTGATCAGCAGCAAAAATATATATATATATATATATATATATATTGTATTTCTTCTTTTTATATATTTTTCCCCTCTCTAGCACTACAAACACTAAACTGTCTTCCTCTCTCTCTCTCTCTCAGATCGCACTGAGAGCAGAGAGGAAGCAGATACACTTGTAACAGCCAATGATTCCACTCATTGGCTGCTACAGTGTTACAGGGGACAATCGATACACCCCCTCCATGCTGATTGGATCCTGGGGGAGTGCCAGAGGTGCTAGGTACATCCCCCAACCGGATCCACAACAAACAAAATATCGGAGGGGGCACAGGAGCTGAAAACCGTTATGCCGTTCTATTCCGTCATAACGGCTCTAAAGCCCAGTGTAATTATGACAGAATGGAACAGCATAACGGCGTTAAAAGGTTAAACTATTCTCAATATAAATATTTTTCCTTAAACTGCTATCAATAACCTTGGCTATAGGATCCACATATAGTGTGTGATAACATATACAATTCGTTGTAAGCATAATTAGCTATTTCTTAGGAGTCACCTTGAAAATTATCTAAGTGATTAATGGCATCTTTTGATTTTTGACATGAGCATATAATAAAGTTATTATTATGTCTTTTATGACATTTTTCATTAACTTACATGCCCAATCTTTCAGCGGAAGTCCATATAGATTGCGGCATATTTTCAGTAAAGAGTTCAAACAAAAACCAGCAGAAGAACAACATTACCTTCATTTATATCTAGTAAACAAAAACATATTTTGAGCAACCTAATCTTATACTCATCTGTCCGATGTTTTGAGCTGTCCTTGATTCTCAAGTTTATGTCTTCCTAACTTTGGAAGATTCAAGACTGTCCCAAAGGTTCGGGACACATCCGGCCTCTTCTGGCCTTGCAAACCTCTTCCCTTCCATCATTTCCTTCTCAAATTAACCTCCAATACCTCATGTCTTCCTTTTTTTCTCCGGCACTTTAGCCCATTTTCTCTGGAAAAGCGGTCTGTCTCTCTCTTCACTTCTTGCTGAAGAGTGCTGTGCAGGCAGGTCCGGCATATCAAGCTTCATTTTTCTGCAGATGTCGAGGATTTCCTCCGGCTCTTTAATGAAGATCAATTTATTTTCCCATGTAAAATGCAAAGCGAAAGGGAAGCCCCATCTGTATGGTATTTGGGCCTTTCTTAACTGCGAAGTAAGGGGCCTAAGGGCGCCCCTTCTCTGCAAAGTCCTTAAACATAAGTCCTGAAAGAACTGCACCACATTTCCCTGGTGCTTAAATGTGGTGTGGCAAACCTAGCCACTTCTGGACTATAATGTAAGAAAGGTTGTCTATAGGCTGTATTGTGTGCTATGTATATGTGACAGACCCTTCGGTCAGAACTAAAGAGTTAACTGTGTTCAGCTTTAAGAAGCTATTCTCTAACGACAAGGTTACTAGCCTCAGCTATTGTGTACTGTCATTAAAGTTAGTGATAAACATTCCATTGTTTAATCACTTCTAGAGAGCAGACGCCTAGGGGATAAGAAAAGCCAAGTGTGTCTTGTGTTTAAGTTGTTATCTGCTAAGTAAGGTAATTCTATTGTGGCATGTCAAAGGGTGTTTGCTCTCTGCTAATGTACAGGATTCTTTCAACCCCCCAGCTGGGGTCAGATCTATATAAATACTAGGCATAGCCTTTTTAATATATATCATTCTGTTTTAAACCTGAAAACTGGCTGGGTTGTGAGTTGCTGATCCCATATTCAGGACATTGTTCATCTGGTGTTAACCCTTGGTATCCTGTTGGTACCGTAACAATTAGTGGCAAGCGACGGGATCAACCTTATCACCCAGAAGAGCAACTACACAAGTCAGTAACCTCAGGAAGAGGGGGATTACTACAATACTGACTAAGATGGAAGGAGTACCAGGGACCGAAGTGAATGGAGATGGAATATTCTAAGCTAAAGAGACAAACGTTAAAGGAACTGCTAGAAGCCAGGGGAAAGATAGGCAGCAGCAAACCCAAGGCTATATTAATTGCCAAGCTGATGGAGGGAGACAGAGCTCGCAGCGCTACGCCTCCAGCAGCCATGGAGGAGACCCTATACCAGAGGGAAATGAGGACCAGGCTGGAATTTTTATCCCAACCTGTACCACGGGATATGCTATCCGTGGTAATGGCAGATGTGCAGGAGTACGTGATGGCACACAGTCCGCGGAATGCATCCTCCCGAGCAGAATCCATTTCGGACGCACTCAGCAACCCAGTAAGACCCAAAATCCCATACCATGCCTTTAAAATGTTTTGTGAGGAGAAGGATGAGATCGATGGGTATTTACAGGATTTTGAGAGACTGTGCGAGTTACATGATTTGGAGCAGTCCGTATGGGTGCCGGTGCTAGCAGGCAAGCTAGCCGGTAGGGCAGCGGAAGCGTATCGCGCTGTACCCAGGGAGGACAGCAAGGATTACACTAAAGTGAAAAGAGCGATCTTGGAAAGATATGTCATTACCCCAGAGGCATACCGGCGCAAGTTTAGAGGCCTGCGCAAGCCAGAAAGAGATTCACATGCAGAGTGGGCCCACAAGCTGGATCAAGCATTTCAAGGGTGGATACAGGCCAGCCAAGCCACCACCATGGAAGAATTGCGACAACTGATGCTGTTGGAGCAATTCTTTAATGGCTTGTCCCCAGAAGCCCAAGAATGGGTGAGAGATCGAAAACCCCTCACCTTAACCGAAGCAGCCAGATTAGCAGACCAGCATTTTGATGCCAGGAGGCACCATGGACTACAGCCTAACAACCCCACAGCGGCACCTTTTCGCCCAGCCCCAGGGAATCCACCACCCCCTCACGATACAACGGACGGGCAAATATACAATGCCACACCTGCAAGCAGTGGGGACATATGGCACGTTAGTGCACCCAAAATCGGAGCAGACAAGCTTGGAACCAGGTCAGACAGAACCTGGCCCCAAGGGCGGCTGCTCACCATTACCAAACGGAGCCAGCCGCTCATGAGGTGTTGAGCACCCAAGCCGAGGAACCCCTGGGAATTCTGCATGAGGTGATGTCGGTCCGGGCCACCGATAACCGGCAACATCACCGCCAGCTGGTGACCGTAGAGGGGAAGGAGGTCCAGGGACTTCGGGATTCGGGAGCTACTTTAACCCTGATAGCTCCCCATTTGGTGCCGGATACAGCAGACACTGGCGGATCCGTGGCAGTACAAGTGGCAGGGGGAGCAGTATACCGATTACCCACTGCTAGAGTGGAGTACAGACCCCCAGTCACCCCAGCAGCTGCCAGTTACCAACCCCCGGCGCACCGCTATACCTCCGGCCACGAACTACCCTCAGAGAGCCCGGTTCAATTCGCGGGGCTACTCACAACCTATTTGGTGCTTTGGATGTAAGCAACTAGGGCACAAAAGACCAGAGTGTCCCCTAAACGCAGCGAACCAAGCACAGTCCTGGAGAAGACCCGCTGGTGGAATCCCACATAATCCTCAGCCTGCGGCTCGCTACGTAGAGGTGCCAGAATGCTGGGGCAGCCTACATGAAGCAGACCCCGTGCAAGCTGCCCACCGGAATAACCGGCAACTGGTTAAAGTGAATGGGAAGGAGGTCAGTGGTCTACGGGATACTGGTGCTACCATGACCTTGCTTCAAAAGAACTTGGTGTCTGAGAAACAGCACACTGGAGACACTGTGGCTGTGAGGGTAGCAGGGGGCACTGTGTTCCGCCTACCTGTTGCCAGGGTACATTTGGATTGGGGAGTGGGCGCTAGACCTGTGAATGTGGGGGTCAAGAAGGACTTACCTGCTGATGTTCTCCTTGGAAATGACTTGGCCCCCCTTGTTTCTGCCTATGCTCCCATGGGTCCCGCTGATGTTAACCCTGTGACTACCCAAGCCCAGTCCCTTCGAGAAGAGGTACATTTTAACCGTGGTGGACTACGCCACTAGGTACCCCGAGGCCATTGCTCTCTCCAACATCCATACAGAGACGATAGCTGAAGCCTTAATAAAAATATTTTCCCGGGTAGGGTTCCCCCAGGAGATAATATCGGATAGGGGCACCCATTTTACCGCAGAGGTGACCCAACAACTAAAGACTGCTCTAACTAATGCGCCTGTACTTGCTGCACCCGATCCCACTAAAAGATTTCTTGTTCACACAGACACTTCGATGTTTGGAGTGGGGGCAGTGCTGAGCCAAGTTGGAGCAGATGGCGGCGAACACCCCGTAGCTTACTTGAGCCGAAAGTTGTTGCCCTGTGAAGTAAGCTACGCCGCCATAGAAAAAGAATGCCTGGCCGTGGTGTGGGCCCTCAAAAAGTTGCAGCCGTACCTGTATGGACAAGCTTTTTCCTTACTCACAGATCGCAACCCGTTGGTGTGGCTGAACCGTGTGGCCGGGGACAATGCCAGGCTGCTGCGCTGGAGTTTGGCGCTGCAGCCCTTCAACTTTACAATCCATTACCGCCCAGGGAAACAAAACGGTAACGCCGACGGGTTGTCCAGACAAACTGAACTTGAAAAGTGATCTGTGAGTACTTCCCCGGACATCCCCAAGCCGATCCGTTGGGATCAGACTGTGTATGCCGGCTTGGTTCTGGGGGAGCATTGTGGCAAACCTAGCCACTTCTGGACTATAATGTAAGAACGGTTGTCTATAGGCTGTATTGTGTGCTATGTATATGTAACAAGAGATGATAGTCGCACCACCAAGTTCAGTGAATAATTTTCTTTATTGAGCCAAGATCAAAAAAAATCAGCAACGTTTCGGACACAAGTCCTTAATCTTCAAGATTAAGGACTTGGGTCCGAAACGTTGCTGATTTTTTTGATCTTGGCTCAATAAAGAAAATTATTCACTGAACTTGGTGGTGCGACTATCATCTCTTGTTACATTTATTGGGGGTATTGTGCAGTGCCCCCGTGTTTGCACACCTTGGATCCCAGGTGCTGGACTTTTAGAACTTTGTGCTATGTATATGTGACAGACCCTTCGGTCAGAACTAAAGAGTTAACTGTGTTCAGCTTTAAGAAGCTATTCTCTAACGACAAGGTTACTAGCCTCAGCTATTGTGTACTGTCATTAAAGTTAGTGATAAACATTCCATTGTTTAATCACCTCTAGAGAGCAGACGCCTAGGTGATAAGAAAAGCCAAGTGTGTCTTGTGTTTAAGTTGTTATCTGCTAAGTAAGGTAATTCTATTGTGGCATGTCAAAGGGCGTTTACTCTCTGTCTAATGTACAGGATTCTTTCAACCCCCCAGCTGGGGTCAGATCTGCATAAATACTAGGCATAGCCTTTTTAATATATCTCATTCTGTTTTAAACCTGAAAACTGGCTGGGTTGTGAGTTGCTGATCCCATATTCAGGACATTGTTCATCTGGTGTTAACCCTTGGTATCCTGTTGGTACCGTAACATGTGGGATTCCTCCTAGCTGCATTCAGGATCTCCTCTTTTTCCTGGTATTTTAACATCTTAATGATGATGTCACGTGGCGGGTCTTCTCCTTTAGGCTTAGGCCTTAGAGCTCTATGAGCTCTTTCCATTTGGAAATTATTTTCTTCTTCATTGCCCGTTATACTACGAAACAAACTAAGTAAATATGTGTTTAATTCCTTAGGAGTCACTGATTCTGGTACCCCTTTCAGCCGAATATTACATCGGCGACTTCTGTTCTCCAAGTCCTCTAGTTTGTCATATATATCTTCTATGTCTTGTCTTTTGGCATTTGATTGCTTTACCATGTCATTCAAACCAGTCGCTAGAGCATCTCCATTTTCTTCAAGAGAGTTGACTCTGGATCCAAGTTCACCCATCTCTTGTTTAAGCTCATTCAGACTACTTGTTACTGTATTTTGCAGCGTTTCCATTTTCTCAAGGAGCTTCTCGAAATTAGTGGAGATGTCCTGTTTCGACACCAGATTGTCTAAATCTGCTCTCGTTAAGGGGGCTTGCCTTGTTGATTCCCTCAAATCATCTATTGTAGAAATTTGCTCCCCATCTGAGCTGTGTGAGAGTTGATCTGGGGATCTCTCCCCTCTACTAGTTTTGAAGAAAATAGGAGCTGTGGTTTGCTTGCTTAATGGCGTTGCTTTTATATTCCTTTTTGTTGCCATAATGCTACTTCTTTGCTGCTACTATAGTCACCCTTCTCAACACTTTTTTTTAATTATTATTGTCTCTTGCAGCCTTCTCTATCTCACTTCAGCCTTTCCACTTAAAAATAAAGTACTGTGTTTGTTATTTATGAAATGCTGTCACTCTCAAGGTGTACTTTTCTAGTGTCTTATTTCTCTATAGGGATGAGGTAGAGAATTGGTCGTAACCTTCTTTCGCATATAATTTGAGTAGCTAAGGTTCTCTATTTCTCACATCAAAAGGGCTCCCTTCTTATGCTACTATCGTTAACTTTTGCCTCTTCTGTTATTCTGGTAGCTTAAAGTCTCCCTATGATGGTACTCTATTAGATCAGCGGTTCTTATTTATTATGTTTATGGTATTTTTTTTTTTGTTCTCTTACCGCTACTGCTTATGGGGAGGGTTAGTTCCCGATGCTTATACTGGAGCTGCCTTCATGTTTATCTATGCGCATTCATTTGGCGCTAATTTTATATCCCTGGCGGTTACTTTATCACTCACCACCCATTCCTCCTTCAGTCTCGCAACCTATATTGCTTACGTTGCCTTTTGTGTGGTGTCCTCCATGAAGACGATTTTATGACCTCTTGTCGAGTGTTAAGTGTGTACCGCCATGCCACGTGGGTTTCCGACTTTCATCGCCACTCTGTATATTGTTATATGAAACTAGAAGCGCTTGTCTCAACCAAATTATGAATAGTAAAAAAAGAGGAATCAATAAATTTCCGGTAATCTTAATAATAGTACACACTTATGAACTAATCAATTGATCAATGTTCTTACTGATATAAATGTCTGTAATGTCCATAAGCTTTGATTTTATAAAGTGTAGCAAATGTCCTCCAGCGTTACACACTTTGTTTCAGTCACCTTTCAAACTGCTGCTCACAGGGGGTTGGCTGTTTGTCCGGCAGCCGAGTAGAATAATCCAAAGTAGAAAAGATCTGGAGCGCAAAAAGAAAAGGGAACTGCAATAGTGTGAGATCCAACAACACTTTTTATTAACACGCAATTAAAATCTACTCACAAAATTTCCAAATAAGTCAAGCACATAGCATCAAACATGAAGAGTATTCCGGTGCTTCTCTCACGGCTGTATCCTTGCAAGACTCGGCGTGTGACGTCACCACCCGATCTACTGCCGCGAAATTTCAATCACACCTCTCTACTTCGTCAACTGTCAAACAGTTCAGATTCAAGCATTCGGCGCCTCAACGCGTTTCCCCGCCCCTTCTGGCGGCTTTCTCAAGAGTACCAAATGCTTACAAAAGGCTCCTATTTGTACTGATGCGATACTAGTGCCCCCTGCTGTCAAAAGAGTAGCTCTTCAAATGAAAACTATACTTAATTTGATATTATCCTTTTGTATCAGCTCCGGGCAATACACCAATACATTTTAGTACAAAATATAATACATTATTAGCTCCAACTTAGGCAATAATTATAACATCATATATAGTACATTCAATTACATCATTCAATATACTTTAAAAACACCTCATTGAATAAAAACATATATTTTTTGGTGATTGACGTTGTGCATAAAAACATTCAATTGTACAATAATTAATATACACCAAGTGTTTTGAAAAATTATTTTAAAATACATTCTAACTGTATGTTAATATGTACACGTCAATCCTATTAAAAAGTTAAAAATAATTAATTCATTTACAGAATTGATTTATAATCTAGATTTTGTGCAAAACATTAAAACATTAAAAGTATTCATTCAAAACAGAGTTAGAATATTTCATTTAAATAAGTTACTTATGTTAAAATAAATAATAAATTATAAACTCTGAAATGTCAAAGAACTTTTTAAGGGATGTCCCATACTTCTCTACACCTTTATCACATTTCTAGAGATAGTGAATACTAATAAATTTTTTCAGACACTATATAAACGCTGTAATATCTATATCCACATTCAAACCCTTAGGAGCGAGGGTGCCTAATTTGTGGATCCAAAAGGTTTCCCTCCTTCTCAATTTTAATAAGCGATCACCCCCCATAGGGTCTTTGGGAACAATTTCTATCCCCTTAATGGTCAGACTAGAAGGATCACAATTATGTTTTTCTGCAAAATGTCTTGGGACACTATGTTTTAAGAATGATTTTTTAATATTTGCAGAATGTTCACTGAACCTTTTGGATAGAATTCTTTTGGTCCTGCCCACATATTGCAGGCCACACCCACATTCTAATAAATACACTACATACACACTTTTACAGGTGATGAAATTTTTTACTTTAAATTCCTGCCCCGTTGTATTTGATTTAATTATTGATCTTTGTGAGCTAATATTCTTGCACATTGGGCAGCGAGATTTATTGCATTTATATGTTCCATTTAGTTTTAAAAACATTTTTTGGGGGTTAGTTTTCGAGTCTCTATTTGTTTTATTTACATCTCTAAGTTTACTTGGGGCAACTAAATTCTTTAAATTAGTATTCTTTTTAAAAACCAAATTGGGTTTGCTATCATCCAGTGGGTGCTTGGATAAAATCACTGATTACAAACAAGAGGCGGATATTTTGTGTAAAAAATTTGTATCACGATCATACAATGAGACAGATCTCACCAAAATAATGTCTGCTGTTGAAATGGATGATAGGGAGAAGTTACTGGGAAACAAGAAAAAATTGATAGATGCAAATAAAAATCCACCAACAGTAAAATTTATAACTCAGTATGGGGAGGGAGTGAACAAAGTAAAAGGGGTTCTCAATAAATATTGGTCGGTGCTAACAAGTGATCCATTATTGAATAAAGTACTTGACAGCAAACCCAATTTGGTTTTTAAAAAGAATACTAATTTAAAGAATTTAGTTGCCCCAAGTAAACTTAGAGATGTAAATAAAACAAATAGAGACTCGAAAACTAACCCCCAAAAAATGTTTTTAAAACTAAATGGAACATATAAATGCAATAAATCTCGCTGCCCAATGTGCAAGAATATTAGCTCACAAAGATCAATAATTAAATCAAATACAACGGGGCAGGAATTTAAAGTAAAAAATTTCATCACCTGTAAAAGTGTGTATGTAGTGTATTTATTAGAATGTGGGTGTGGCCTGCAATATGTGGGCAGGACCAAAAGAATTCTATCCAAAAGGTTCAGTGAACATTCTGCAAATATTAAAAAATCATTCTTAAAACATAGTGTCCCAAGACATTTTGCAGAAAAACATAATTGTGATCCTTCTAGTCTGACCATTAAGGGGATAGAAATTGTTCCCAAAGACCCTATGGGGGGTGATCGCTTATTAAAATTGAGAAGGAGGGAAACCTTTTGGATCCACAAATTAGGCACCCTCGCTCCTAAGGGTTTGAATGTGGATATAGATATTACAGCGTTTATATAGTGTCTGAAAAAATTTATTAGTATTCACTATCTCTAGAAATGTGATAAAGGTGTAGAGAAGTATGGGACATCCCTTAAAAAGTTCTTTGACATTTCAGAGTTTATAATTTATTATTTATTTTAACATAAGTAACTTATTTAAATGAAATATTCTAACTCTGTTTTGAATGAATACTTTTAATGTTTTAATGTTTTGCACAAAATCTAGATTATAAATCAATTCTGTAAATGAATTAATTATTTTTAACTTTTTAATAGGATTGACGTGTACATATTAACATACAGTTAGAATGTATTTTAAAATAATTTTTCAAAACACTTGGTGTATATTAATTATTGTACAATTGAATGTTTTTATGCACAACGTCAATCACCAAAAAATATATGTTTTTATTCAATGAGGTGTTTTTAAAGTATATTGAATGATGTAATTGAATGTACTATATATGATGTTATAATTATTGCCTAAGTTGGAGCTAATAATGTATTATATTTTGTACTAAAATGTATTGGTGTATTGCCCGGAGCTGATACAAAAGGATAATATCAAATTAAGTATAGTTTTCATTTGAAGAGCTACTCTTTTGACAGCAGGGGGCACTAGTATCGCATCAGTACAAATAGGAGCCTTTTGTAAGCATTTGGTACTCTTGAGAAAGCCGCCAGAAGGGGCGGGGAAACGCGTTGAGGCGCCGAATGCTTGAATCTGAACTGTTTGACAGTTGACGAAGTAGAGAGGTGTGATTGAAATCTCGCGGCAGTAGATCGGGTGGTGACGTCACACGCCGAGTCTTGCAAGGATACAGCCGTGAGAGAAGCACCGGAATACTCTTCATGTTTGATGCTATGTGCTTGACTTATTTGGAAATTTTGTGAGTAGATTTTAATTGCGTGTTAATAAAAAGTGTTGTTGGATCTCACACTATTGCAGTTCCCTTTTCTTTTTGCGCTCCAGATCTTTTCTACTTTGGATTACTCTGTATATTGTGCGGCTCCGACTTACACTCCTCCTTGACAGAGCGTTACCTTTTACTTCTGTCTCATTATGTTCAGTATCTATGATCTATGCCATCCGATCTTCACTTTAGTGATTTAGCTATTTGCCAGTTGCTGTCCTGACACTTTGCTAGCCTTCACAATCTTTATACTGCCTGGAGCTCCACAATTATGCTGCCATTCCTTAGCTCCACCAGGCTCCGCCGCCCGTACCTGCTCTTTATAGGTATCCACAAGCCCTTGAGTTGCTGCACCTCACTATGGGCCAGCGTCAGCTTCTCCTCCAGTGTTGCTAAGTTTGTCTTTAATGTTTCATGTTCCACTCTCAAGCTGGTGTCTTCTGCAGTCTGTCGGTGCAGCTTGTCTAGCAGAGATTCCCGTTCTAAACGTGTTTTTTCCTCTGTGCTCCTCTTCTCTCCCGCTAGGACTGTTACGTGATTGTTTAACGTGGCCATTTCATCCTCTACTTGACTCTTCTCCTTCATTAGCACATTGTAACGGGACTTCCACATATCAATGGCGGATAGAGATTTACTGAGCTCAGCGTCCTGGGGCTCAGCAGCAGGTGGGTCAGTCTCTGTGGCATGGATCTGGGCACGGGTAGTCACAGGGTTAACATCGGCGGGACCCATGGGAGCGTAGGCAGAAACAAGGGGGGCCAAGTTATTTCCAAGGAGAACATCAGCAGGTAAATCTTTCATGACCCCCACATTCACAGGTCTAGCGCCCACTCCCCAATCCAAATGTACCCGGGCAACAGGTAGGCGGAACACAGCGCCCCCTGCTACCCTCAAAGCCACAGTGTCTCCGGTGTGCTGTTTCTCAGACACCAAGTTCATTTGGAGCAAGGTCATGGTAGCACCAGTATCCCGTAGACCACTGACCTCCTTCCCATTCACTTTAACCAGTTGCCTGTTATCCCGGTAGGCAGCTTGCACGGGGTCTGCTTCATGTAGGATGCCCCAGTATTCTTCCTCCTCTACGCAGTGGGCCGCAGGCTGGGGGTTACGTGGGTTTCCGCCGGCGGGTCTCCTCCAGGACTGTGCTTGGTTCGCTGTGTTTAGGGGTCACTCTGGTCTTTTGTGCCCTAGTTGCTTACATCCAAAGCACCGAATAGGCTATGAGTAGTCCCGTGAGTTGAACCGGGCTGTCTGAGGATAGTTTGTGGCTGGAGGCCGTGTGGTAGAGCGGTGCGCCGGGGGTTGGTAACTGGTAGCTGCTGGGGTGACTGGGGGTCTGTACTCCACTCTGGCAGGGATCTTAATAGTAGCAGTGTCCAGTTTGCGGGCATCCGTATACTCATCTGCCAGGCGAGCGGCTTCATGCAGGGTGGAGGGTTTACAGTCCAGAACCCACTCTCTAACTCCTGCGGATAACTTGTTGAAGTTATGTTCCAACAGGAAAAGCTGCAGCACCTCTTCCCCGTATACGGCTTAGCACCCCGCCATCCAGTGAAATGCTGTGCGGTGCACCTTACATGCCCACTCAACGTAGGAATCTCCAGCTAGTTTAACAGTGTCTCTGAACCGTCTCCTGTATGCCTCCGGTGTAACCACATACCTGGAGAGCAGAGTCTCTTTTACAGCATTATAATCCCCGACTTCCTCATCTGGAATGGCCCGAAAAGCCTCGCTGGCCCGGCCGGATAATTTTCCGGATAATATCATGACCCAGTCCTCTGCGGGTACCTTGTGTAGGGCACATTGCCTCTCAAAATCCGCAAGGTACCCATCAATCTCTCCTTCTGTTTCCAGGAAGTTTTTAAAAGCTGCAAAATGTAATTTTCTCTTTTCCACTGGGGTTGCTGTGACTTGGGCTGCTGCAGCGCCTCTTTGGCGAAGTAGGTTGGCCTCCACAGCGGCTATGACCCGGTCGATAATTTCTGTATTCGGGTTGGGGCCATAATGTGCCAGTCTTATTTTAACCCTCCGGTCAAAGCTTGCTTCTTCGGGGGTACTGTCTGATATGCTGAGCCCATTGGTTCCTTCGGTCCTTGGTACTCCATCCATCTCGGTCAGTATTGTAATAATCTCCCTCTTCCTGAGGTTACTGGCTTGTCGGCCCGTTGTTCTAGCAGGTCTTTAAGGGTAGATCTTTTCAGTCTTTCATACGGTATTCCCATTAGGTCCAGATGTGTAGTTGCTCTTCTGGGCAATGAGGATCATCCCGTCGCTTGCCACCAATTGTTATGGTATAACCCGGATATCAAGGGTTAATACCTGATGAAAGATGTCCTGAATATGGGATCAGCAACACACAACCCAGCTAATTCCCATCCCCCCAAACATGAGAACAAGCTCCATCTTGAAGGTAAAAACATAATTTATGCTTACCTGATAAATTTATTTCTCTTGTAGTGTATCCAGTCCACGGATCATCCATTACTTATGGAATATATTCTCCTTCCCAACAGGAAGCTGCAAGAGTCCACCCACAGCAAAGCTGCTATATAGCTCCTCCCCTAACTGCCATATTCAGTCATTCGACCGAAAACATGCAGAGAAAGGAAAAACCATAGGGTGCAGTGGTGACTGTAGTTCAAATGAAAAAATTACCTGCCTTAAAGTGACAGGGCGGGCCGTGGACTGGATACACTACAAGAGAAATAAATTTATCAGGTAAGCATAAATTATGTTTTCTCTTGTTAAGTGTATCCAGTCCACGGATCATCCATTACTTATGGAATACCAATACCAAAGCTAAAGTACACGGATGATGGGAGGGACAAGGCAGGTACTTAAACGGAAGTTACCACTGCCTGTAAAAAACCCTTTCTCCCAAAAATAGCCTCCGAAGAAGCAAGGTATCAAATTTGTTAAATTTGAAAAGTATGAAGCGCAGACCAAGACTCCGTCTTGTAAATCTGTTCAACAGAAGCCACATTTAAAAAAAGACCCAAGTGAAAACCACAGCTCTAGTAGAATGAGCTGTAATCCCTTCAGGAGGCTGCTGTCCAGCAGTCTCATAAGCTAAATGAATTATGCTTTTTAACCAAAAAGACAGAGAGGCTGCTGAAGTCTTTTGACCTCTCCTCTGTCCAGAATAGACAACAAACAAGGTGAACGTTTGATGAAAACTGTAGTAGCTTGTAAGTAAAACTTTAAAGCACAAACCATGTCCAATATTGTGTAATAGACGTTCCTTCTTTGAGGAAGGATTAGGATACAAGCATGGAACAACTATCTCTTGAGTGATGTACTTGTTAGATACCACCTTAGGAAAAAACCCAGGTTGGTACGCAGGACTACCTTATCCGTACGAAGGACCAGATAAGGAGAATCACATTGTAACACAGATAACTTGGAGACTCTACGAGTCGAGGAATTAGCTACCCAAAAGGAACTTTCCAAGATAAAGATTGATATCTATGGAACAAAAAAGGTTCAAACGGAACTTCTTGAAGAACCTTAAGAATCAGGTTTAAGCTCCATGGCGGAGCAACAGTTTTAAACACAGGCTTGGATCTAACCAAAGCCTGACCAAATGCCTGAACGTCTAGAATACCTGCCAGACGCTTGTGCAAAAAAATAGACAGAGTAAAAATCTGTCCCCTTTTAAGGAATTAGCTGACAACCCTTTTCTCAAAAACATCTTGGAGAAAAGATAATATCCTGGGAATCCAGACTTTACTCCATGAGTAACCCTTGGATTCATAACAATCAGATATTTACACCATATCTATGTTCAATTTTCCTAGAGACAGGCTTTCATGTCTGTATTAAGGTATCAATGACTGACTCAGAGAAGCCATGCTTTGATAACATCAAGCGTTCAGTCTCCAGGCAGTCCATCTCAGATTGATTCTATTTAGATGGTTGAAAGGACCCTGAGGTAGAGGGACCTGTCTCAGAAGCAGAGACCGTGATGGAAAGGATGACATGTCCACCAGATCTGCATACCAGGTCCTGCGTGGCTACGCAGGCGCTGTCAAAAACACCAAAGCCCTCTCCTGCTTGGTCTTGACCTCCGGAGGAAATCCCACTCCCCCGGAAGAAAAGTCTGACGACTTAGAAAATCCACCTCCCAGTTCTCAACACCTGGGATATGGATAGCTGATAGACGAGAGTGAGTCTCTGTCCAGTGAATTATTGTAAGACTTCTAACATCGCTAGGGAACTTCTGTTCCCCCTTGATGGCTGATGTAAGCCACAGTCGTGTATATTGTCCGACTGAGTATGATGTACCTCAGAGTTGCTAACTGAGGCCAAGTCTGAAGAGCATGGAATATCACTCCCAGTTCCAGAATATTTATTAGAAGGAGGATCTCCTCCTAAGTCCACTATCCCTGAGCCTTCAGGGAGTTCCAGACTGCATCCCAACCTAAAAGGCTGGCATCTATTGTAACAATTGTCCCATCTGACCTGCGGAAGGTCATACCCTTGGACAGATGGACCCGACATAGTCACCAGAGAAGACAATCTCTGGTCTCTTGGTCCAGGTTTAACAGGGGGACAAATCTGTGTAATCCCCGTTCCTCTGACTGAGCATGCATAGTTGCAGCGGTCTGAAATGTAGACGTGCAAACGGTACTATGTCCCTTGCCGCTACCATTAAGCCGATTTCATTCATGTACTGAGCCACCGAAGGGCGCGGATGGGATGAAAAAACACGGCAGAAATTTAGAAACTTTGACAACCTGGACTCCGTCAGGTAAATTTTCATTTCTACAGAATCTATCAGAGTCCCTAGGAGGGAAACCCTTGAGATTGGGGATAGAGAACTCTTTCCTTGTTCACTTTCCACCTATGTGATCTCAGAAATGCCAGTACTACGTCCGTATGAGACTGGGCAATTTGGATGTTTGACGCCTGTATCAGGATGTCGTCTAAATAAGGGGCCACTTCTATGCCCCGCGGTCTAAGGACCGCCAAAGCGACCCCAGAACCTCCATAAAGATTCTTGGGGCTGTAGATATCCCAAAGGAAAGAGCTACAAACTGGTAATGCCTGTCTAGAAAGGCAAACTTGAAAAACGATGGTGATCTTTATGCATCACAATGTGAGGATAAGCATCCTTCAAATCCATTGTAGTCCTCTATTGACTCTCCTGGATCATAGTTAAGATGGTACGAATAGTTTCCATCTTAAATTACGGAATTCTGAGGAATTTGTTTAAGATCTTTAGATCCAAAATAGGTCTGAAGGTTCCCTCTCCTTGGGAACCACAAACAGATTTGAGTAAAAACTCTGTCCCTGTTCCTCTCTTGGAACTGGATGGATTTCGTACACAATGTAAGAATGCCTCCTTCTTTATCTGGTTTGCAGATAATTGTGAAAGGCGAAATCTCCCCTTTTTTTGGGGGGGAATCTTTGAAATCCAGAAGATATCTCTGGGATATAAATTCCAATGCCTAGGGATCCTGGGCATCTCTTGCCCACGCCTGGGCGAAGAATGAAAGTCTGCCCCCTATAGGATCCGTTACCGGATAGGGGTCCGTTCCTTCATGCTGCCTTAGAGGCAGCAGCAGGCTCCTTGGCCTGCTTATCTTTGTTCCAGGTCCGATTGTCTCCAGACCGCCTTTGACTGAGCAAAAATTCCCTCTTGTTTTGCCTTAGAGGAAGAGGATGCCACACCTGCCCTGAAGTTTTTAAAAGGCACGAAAATAAGACTTAAAACTTAGAATTAAATTTTTTTTTTTTTTTATTTTTTTTTGGCCCTTGATTTGGACCTATCCTGAGGAAGGGCATGACCTTTTCCTCCAGTGATATAAGCAATAATCTCCTTCAAACCAGGCCCGAATAGGGTCTGCCCCTTGAAGGGAAGTTAAGTAGCTTATTTATTAAAGTCACGACAGCTGACCATGATATAAGCCATAGCGCTCTGCGCGCCAGTATAGTAAAAAACAGAATTCTTAGCCGTTAGTCTAGTCAAATGAACAAGGCATCAGAAAACAAAGGAATTGGCTAGCATAAGCTTGTCAAATATATTCATCCAATGGAGTCGCTTAACTGTAAAGCCTCATCAAGAGACTCAACCCAGAACGCCGCAGCAGCAGTGACAGAAGCAATGTATGCAAGGGGCTGCAGGATAAAACCCTGTTGAATAAACATTTTTTATCCATTGGATCTAAAAAGCACAACTGTCCTCGTCAGAGGTAGTGGTACGCTTAACTAGAGTAGAAACTCTTCTCTCCACCTTAGGAACTGTCTGCCAGAAGTCCCGTGTGGTGTAACTATTAGAAAACATTCTTCTAAAAAATAGGAGGGGAAGAGAACGGCACACCTGGTCTATCCCATTCCTTATTAAAAATTTTTTAGTAAACCTCTTTAGGTATTGGAAAAACATCAGTACACACCGGCACTGCATATTATTTATCCAGTCTACACAATTTCTCTGGCCCTGCGATTGTACACATTCATTCAAAGCAGCCAAAGCCTCCCTGAGCAACAAGTGGAGGTTCTCAAGCATAAATTTTAAATGTAGAAATATCAGAATCAGGTTAAATCATCTTCCCTGAGTAAAAAAAAAAAATCACCCACAGACTAAGCATATTGTGAGGTAGTATCATACATGGTTCTTAAAGCGTCTGTATGCTCTGTATCTACCCCCAGAGCTAACTGCTTTCCTTTAATTTCAGGTAGTCTGACTAATACTGCTGCCAGAATATTATTCACCACCTTTGCCATGTCTTGTAAAATAAACGCTATGGGCGCCCTTGATGTACTTGGCGCCATTTGAGCGTGAGTCCCTGAAGCGGGAGTCGAAGGGTCTGACACGTGGGGAGAGTTAGTCGGCATAACTTTCCCCTCGACAGAATCCCCTGGTAAAAGAAACGCTATGGGTGCCCTTGATGTACTTGGCGCCATTTGAGCGGGAGTCCCTAAAGCGGGAGTCAAAAGGTCTGACACGTGGGGAGAGTTAGTCGGCATAACTACCCCCACGACAGAATCCTCTGGTGATAATGTTTTTAAAGACAAAAAATTATCTTTATTGTTTAACATGAAATCAGTACATCTGGTACACATTCTAAGATGGGGTTCCACCATGGCTTTAAAACATAATGAACACAGAGCTTCCTCTATGTTAGACATGTTAGAACAGACTAATAATGAGACTAGTAAGCTTGGAAAACACTTTAAATCAAGTTAACAAGCAAATATATAAAACGTTACTGTGCCTTTAAGAGAAACAAATTTTGTCAAAATTTGAAAAACAGTGAAAAAAAGGCAGTAAAACAAACGAAATTTTTACAGTACATGTAATAAGGTAACAGAGCATTGCACCCACTTGCAAATGGATGATTAACCCCTTAATGCAAAAAACAGATCAAAAAAACGACATAGACGTTTTTAAAAACAGACACAACAAACTGCCACAGCCAACAGTGGGAAGCTTCAGTTAACTGTTTCTATGCAAAATTTAAGCCAGCCATGTGGAAAAAACTTAGGCCCCAATAAGTTTTATCACCAAACATATGTTAAAAAACGATTAAACATGCCAGCAAACGTTTTAAAACACATTTTTACAAGAGTATGTATCTCTATTAATAAGCCTGATACCAGTCGCTTTTACTGCATTTAAGGCTATACCAACATTACAGTGTTATCACCAATGTACGTTAAAAAACGATTAAACATGCCAGCAAACGTTTTAAAACACATTTTTATAAGAGTATGTATCTCTATTAATAAGCCTGATACCAGTCGCTATCGCTGCATTTAAGGCTTTACTTACATTACTTCGGTATCAGCAGTATTTTCTTAGTCAATTCCATTCCTAGAAAAATATTTTACTGCACATACCTTATCTGCAGGAAAACCTGCACGCCATTCCCACTCTAAAGTACCTCACTCCTCAGAATGTGTGAGAACAGCAAATGGATCTTAGTTACGTCTGCTAAGATCATAGAAAAACGCAGGCAGATTCTTCTTCCAAATACTGCCTGAGATAAACAGCACACTCCGGTGCCATTTAAAAATAACAAACTTTTGATTGAAGAATAAACTAAGTAGAAAGCACCACAGACTCTCACGACCTCCTATCTATGTTGAGGCTTGCAAGAGAATGACTGAATATGGCAGTTAGGGGAGGAGCTATATAGCAGCTTTGCTGTGGGTGGACTCTTGCAGCTTCCTGTTGGGAAGGAGAATATATTCCATAAGTAATGGATGATCTGTGGACTGGATACACTTAACAAGAGAAAACAGAATGTGTTTATTGAGAGCTATATGCCCAGTATTTATGCAGAACTCCCTTAGGAGACTAGATGGGGGGTTAGATAGAGGGAAGACACCCTTTTACAGGATACAATGGAATTACATTACTTAACCAGATAAGCAATTAAACACAAGAAAACAATGGAGTCCTTTTTCACACCTGGCAGTCTGAACTTTGGAGGTGATTAAACAATGGGAACTCTTATCACTTAAACTTAATTACAGTACACAATAGCTGCTGCCAGGAAACCTGTCTTTAGAAAATAGCTTCTCAAAGCTGAACAAAGTTGACCCTTCCAGTACTGACAGAGGGGTCTGTCACAGCTGCCCATCGGGCCGTGGACTCTCCTTATGCAGAAGGAAATTAAATTATCTGGTAAGCATAATGTATGTTTTCCTTCTTAATATAAGGAGAGTCCACAGCATCATTCCTTACTGTTGGGAAAAATATACCCAAGCTCTAGAGGACACTGAATGATAACAGGAGGGACAAAAAGAGACGCAGACCCTAAAATGAGGGCACCACAGCCTGCAAAACCTTTCTCCTGAAACCTGCTTCAGCCGAAGCAAAAACATCAAACTTGTAACATTTAGAAAAAGTATGTGAGGACCAGGTAGCCACCTTCCCTCTTTTCTGGTCTGGAAGACAGGATTAAGAGGAGAAATCTGCCCTTGGGTGGATGAGACTTGAAACTTATCTTGTATCCCTGAGCTATGACCTCCAGGACCCATGGATGCTGCACATCCCCGAACTAAGATCTGAAAAGAGCGACAGTCTGCCACCTACATGATCCAGAGCCGGATGGGGGGCCGCTCCTTCATGCTGATTCAGTCTCGGCGGGCTTCTTGCTCTGCATGGACATATTCCAGGACTGAGCAGGCTTCCAAGTACTCTTGGTTTGCTCAGGTTTAGCTGAGGACTGCTGTCGTTGGGATTTATTAGAACGAAAGGAACAAAAATTAGAAACTTTTCCGTTAGACTTGATCTTTTTATCTTGCAGTGGAAAGGCACCCTTGCCGACTGTAACCGTGGAGATAATGGACTCCAGGCCTGGACCAGATAAAATCTTTCCCTTAAAGGGGAGAAGAAGAAGTCTGGACTTAGAAGTCATATCCGCAAGACCAGGACTTCAGGCCCGACGGGCCCAAACTGAAAAAGCCAGAAGCCTTAGCATTTAGGCAAATTATCTGCATATTTGCATCACAGATAAAATACTTAGCAATTCTCAAGGCTTTAGTGCATTTGGCAAGCGCAGAGATAGCGCCAGCCACCTTAGGGATGGAACTCCACAACTCCAAATGAGAGTCCGGCACCGGGAATAATGTTTTAAAGGAAGACGAAGGGGAAAAGGAAGATCCAATTCTGTCCTATTTGCTCTTAATAATGTTTGCCATCTTTACAGGCAAAGGAAAAGTTAAAGGCACTACCGTAAGTGTTCAATCTTAAATCTAAAGGCTGGTTCCTCTGCAGCAGGAGGCTTAGAGGCAGCAGACTTCGTCCCAGAAAGTTCATCCTCTGAAGCCTCAGAGTGCAAGTCATCCTCGGATAATGAAGACAGAGCAGTGAAATCCAATAAATTACATGATGACCCCGGGGCAGGATAGCTATGTTTAACCCTTTGCTTGCGTTTAGCAGGGCGAGGTAAAGGACTGAGGGCCACAGACACCGCCCTTTGTAACTGCACAGTGAAAGGCCCCCTCCAGATGGAGGATTAAGTGTGCTACTGGAAGCTGCATGTGTAGGAGGAGATGAATGTAAGGTATGCACCTCACAGATGGCGAGTCCTCAGAGGTGGACGGCTCAGTGTTACTAAAAGAGTTAACCTTCTTTGACCGTTGTCAAGGCATGTGGAACATAACAGAGGGTGGGCATACCAAAACCTCCTCACAATATAAACAGGTATTATTATTTGGAATAGAGGGAGTACCCTCTAATATACGAGAATCCTCCATAGCTTAAGCTAATAACAGCAGGACACAGAAAATAAATGTATCTTTATTTCTCAAAAACGGCACCTTTATACTCCCAATGGCTGAGGCACTCACCACCTCCTAGACTCAGACAATACAGAGAAATAGCGTCTTCTCCGACAGCCAGCTCGGTCAGGAAAGAGGAAATGAAAGCGAGACCACTCCCGGTCACATGGTGCGCAAGGCAGGACGGTCCCTGCTATGAGAAAAAGCGAGCCAAGCTACAAGCTGCACAGCACTCAAAGTGAAAGTAAAAACCCGTGCATTCCAGCCACATAAACAGCCTATGAGCCCAATAAAATCTCACATAAAGCATTATAAAATCAAAGCATCACATTTGATTAATCCCCACTGTTCAATAATCCCCCTCAGGAGATATTAACCCATGATTTTATTAAGATAAAAGGAGCCACACTGTGACCCTGTCTTCTAGCGTTTTCAACATATGTAAAAATTGACAGTCTTGTAGCATTGCTCCTGAAATGGACTTGAGTGAGAAAACAAGCAGGCAGTGAAACTTGTCAATACTGATTGCTTAGGAGCTGTTAGCAGGCAGTCTGGATGGGTTCGCAGAAAGACTCTTCCTGCATCTCTATCTTTCTATCTTTTGGGTTCTTGTAAAGCGCGGCTATTCACCCATAAGGGTCTCAAGGCGCTGAGGATTGCAGTTCAGTCGAAGAGCCAGGTCTTGAGGTCCTTTCTGAACTTAGTTAGGGCGGTAGCTTGTCTGAGGTGCAGCGGGAGGGTGTTCCAAGTCTTGGCTGCCAGGTGAGAGAAGGATCTGCCTCCCGCTGTGGTTTTCCTGATGCGGGGGATGACTGTGAGGGCTTGGTCGGCCGATCAAAGTTGTCTGGCAGGGGTGTAGAAGGTAACGCGGTGGTTCAAGTATTCGGGACCTATGTTGTGGAGGGCCTTGAATGCGTGGGTGAGAAGCTTGAAGGTTATTCTTTTGTTGATGGGGAGCCAGTGCAGGTCCCGCAGGTGTTTGGTGATGTGGCATTGACGGGGGATGTCGAGGACTTTCGTCAATGCTCTCACTCAGAGGCTGACAAGACTACTTACAACAGCAGTCCCATATCAAAGGTCAGATACCCTTCCTAAGGAACTACTACGAAACCTTCTGACACTTCTCAGCCATCCTCCTGTGATGAAAGGCAAAGAATGACTGGGGGATGGGGCAAGTGGGAGAGGTATTTAAGCCTTTGGCTGGGGTGTCTTTGCCTCCTCCTGGTGGCCAGGTTCATTATTTCCCAACAGTAAGGAATGATGCTGTGCACTCTCCTTATTTTAAGAAGGAAATAAAACAAACAGTATAGTTATTTTTCCAAAAAGAGCTCTTGAAGAAAAGGAAAATACTTACACCCTCCAAAAGCAGCTCTTTAATAAACTTACTAGGCCAAAGCACTCTTATATAATAAAATAAAAAGACTTAAACTATAGGCACTCATCTAATTGAAAAAAAAAACAGTAGAAAGCCAAACCACTGCTGCAACATATCAGCCGAGGCTATGGAATAGGAGAATTGTTGTAAGGAGAAGGCAAAGGACAGGTCTCCGCGACAAATGTGGAAGACTTATGTCTAAGAACCCCTCTCACTGAAGAATAACAAGCACATCTTCATTATTCATCTGCCTCCAGTGGAGGCAAAGACAAGAGTGATTCACTAGTGAGGTGGGAGGGGAATTATAGAGATCTTAAGGTTTGGGAATCTTTGCCTACTCAGTGGCAGGGAAGAAAATTACCAGGAGTCTCACCACCTATACAACATAAATCCTGCTCATCTTTGCTGTGGCCAGCTATGGGCAGAAGTAAATGAGCTTCTGATTTTAACTAAACAATCACTGTGTAAAATGTTGCAGGAATGGGTAAACTTCAAACTACTTGAACGGAACAATAAAGTTAAACTTCCACAATAGAGCATGCAATTTTAAACAACTTTCCAATTGACTTCTATTATATAATTTGTTTTATTCTCTTGATATTCTTTTGTTGAAAAGCATACCTAGGCAGGTTCAGGAGCAGCAATGCACTATTGGGAGTGAGCTCCTGATTGGTGGCTGCACATATGTGCCTCTTGTCATTGGTTCACCAGATGTGATTAGCTAGCTCCCAGTGGTGAATTGCTGCAAAGCAAATTTGATAATAGATTTCTATTGGAAAGTGGTTTAAAATTGTATGTTCTGTCTGAACCATTACATTTTGGGTTTCATGTCCCTCTAAGTAAGATAGAGGCACCTCATCCTTTCTGGGAAGAAGTGGAATAAGCATAGCATGTAGAGGTATTTTACAGCAAAAGCAGACAAAAATAAATAATATAAGTATACTACAACGTTGTTTAATAGATCTTAATTAAAATTTACAGGGAGATTTTTGTTGACTTTAATATCCCTTTAACATACCGATAAGCAGTGACCAATAATCCTCCTGGTCACAGAGTGCTACAGTCATTAAGTTGGATAATATATTCTATTTATCACCTATGACTGATAAGGTTTGGTTTAGCGAGGCTGTACGCTGGAGAGTTAAATAAATAATATATTAGATGAAGAACAGGCAAACCTCCGTAATCCAAACAACGCCAAATAAATCCGAACAACGGATCACTCACAAATATTCCACTGTTATAAAGTGCCGGACTTCCTACCTGCATCTCGTCTTCCTTGGACAGAAATCAGCAGCTTATGCTATACATATTAACAAGAACTTCTAAGTAATTTTCACTTTTTAAATATAATTTAAATTTTGAGCATATTACTTTTTTTACCGTTTCTACAGCTTTAAATAGAAACTCTTCATTCATGCGTGCATGCTCACTCTCTCTCACACATATAAAACATTTGTTAAATTACTAGACTTTCAGCAGAAATAAAAATATATCAGATGTTAAAAAGCAAGTCTGAAAAACAACATTCCCCACAGCTAAACCAGCTTCACAAGAAAGGCTGAGAATTATGTTAACAGCGGGGTGTTCCACAACAAATCTTATGTTCCATCTTGGAAAACAAACACAAAGGATTATGGGAAGAGGCCAGACAAGACATCAGCTTTAGCTTCCTATAGTTTGTCCTAACAATGTCACTGGCTTTGTTGATAAAAGGTTACACTTGTTGGAAGAGGAAAAGTGGCTTGAAACCAAGTGCACTACTGTTCTCTAAACGCTGAGATGTAGTTTTGCAGATGAGGGACTGCAATGTTCTGGGCCCTCCAGGATGAGGGACTGCAATGTTCTGGGCCCTCCAGAATGAGGGACTACAATGTTCTGGGCCCTCCAGAATGAGGGACTACAATGTTCTGGGCCCTCCAGAATGAGGGACTGCAATGTTCTGGGCCCTCCAGAATGAGGGACTGCAATGTTCTGGGCCCTCCAGGATGAGGATCTGCAAAGCACTGGAAACTCCAGGAAGATAAATCCTCCAAGTTGCAGGAAAATACCAAGATGAGTCCTCCAGGATGAACCAGTGAAGCTCTCACTGCGGCTCCTGGGTCGGTTTGGGAGGGGGAGCTGTTGTCACAACAACAGTAGACACTGCTTTGGAAGACACAGGCGATGATCCCTGTTGAAGGTGAGAGGCTGGAACGGTCTGTATACGAACCTGTCAGATGTAATGAAGCCAAAGTCACACTTTTATATATATATATATATATAAAATATTAATTGTACAATTAGATGATACATAAACACTTCATTCACATCATTATAAATTATATAACCAGTGACAAGAACATGTGTAGATCTATACAGACTGCTTGTGCCGGTAAAAGTTCTTCTACAATGAGAAGCTAAATTCGCATCTGTGGGCTGGTGGTAAAGTCCAACAAGGTTTCAACTACTGTGATTTGCACATGTGCCCTGTGCAGGTTTCACCTCTGAGATCTGTATATATGCCCAGCTGAGTGTGCTGTGTGCGCTGTGCAGGCTTTGTCTCTGTGTTGTGTGCGCTGTGCAGGCTTTGTCTCTGTGGTGTGTGCGCTGTGCAGGCTTTGTCTCTGTGGTGTGTGCGCTGTGCAGGCTTTGTCTCTGTGGTGTGTGCGCTGTGCAGGCTTTGTCTCTGTGGTGTGTGTGCGCTGTACAGGCTCTCTCTCTGTGATTGGCATGTGTGCGCTGTACAGGCTCTGTCTCTGTGATTTGCATGTGTGCGCTGTACAGGCTCTCTCTCTGTGATTGGCATGTGTGCGCTGTACAGGCTCTGTCTCTGTGATTTGCATGTGTGCGCTGTGCAGGCTTTGTCTCTGTGATTTGCATGTGTGCGCTGTGCAGGCTTTGTCTCTGTGGTGTATGTGTGCGCTGTACAGGCTTTGTCTCTGTGATTTGCATGTGTGTGCTGTGCAGGCTTTGTCTCTGTGGTGTGTGTGCGCTGTACAGGCTCTCTCTCTGTGATTGGCATGTGTGCGCTGTGCAGGCTTTGTCTCTGTGATTTGCATGTGTGCCCTGTACAGGCTTTGTCTCTGTGATTTGCATGTGTGCACTGTACAGGCTTTGTCTCTGTGATTTGCATGTGTGCCCTGTACAGGCTTTGTCTCTGTGATTTGCATGTGTGCACTGTACAGGCTTTGTCTCTGTGATTTGCATGTGTGCCCTGTACAGGCTTTGTCTCTGTGATTTGCATGTGTGCCCTGTACAGGCTTTGTCTCTGAGATTTGCATGTGTGCCCTGTACAGGCTTTGTCTCTGTGATTTGCATGTGTGCCCTGTACAGGCTTTGTCTCTGTGATTTGCATGTGTGCCCTGTACAGGCTTTGTCTCTGTGATTTGCATGTGTGCCCTGTACAGGCTTTGTCTCTGTGATTTGCATGTGTGCCCTGTACAGGCTTTGTCTCTGTGATTTGCATGTGTGCCCTGTACAGGCTTTGTCTCTGAGATTTGCATGTGTGCACTGTACAGGCTTTGTCTCTGTGATTTGCATGTGTGCCCTGTACAGGCTTTGTCTCTGAGATTTGCATGTGTGCACTGTACAGGCTTTGTCTCTGAGATTTGCATGTGTGCACTGTACAGGCTTTGTCTCTGTGATTTGCATGTGTGCCCTGTACAGGCTTTGTCTCTGTGATTTGCATGTGTGCCCTGTACAGGCTTTGTCTCTGTGATTTGCATGTGTGCGCTGTACAGGCTTTGTCTCTGTGATTTGCATGTGTGCGCTGTGCAGGCTTTGTCTCTGTGATTTGCATGTGTGCGCTGTGCAGGCTTTGTCTCTGTGATTTGCATGTGTGCGCTGTACAGGCTTTGTCTCTGAGATTTGCATGTGTGCGCTGTACAGGCTTTGTCTCTGTGATTTGCATGTGTGCACTGTACAGGCTTTGTCTCTGTGATTTGCATGTGTGCGCTGTACAGGCTTTGTCTCTGTGATTTGCATGTGTGCGCTGTACAGGCTTTGTCTCTGTGATTTGCATGTGTGCACTGTACAGGCTTTGTCTCTGTGATTGGCATGTGTGCGCTGTACAGGCTTTGTCTCTGTGATTTGCATGTGTGTACTGTGCAGGCTTTGTCTCTGTGATTTGCATGTGTGCGCTGTGCAGGCTTTGTCTCTGTGATTTGCATGTGTGCGCTGTGCAGGCTTTGTCTCTGTGATTGGCATGTGTGCGCTGTGCAGGCTTTGTCTCTGTGATTGGCATGTGTGCGCTGTACAGGCTCTCTCTCTGTGATTGGCATGTGTGCGCTATACAGGCTTTGTCTCTGTGATTTGCATGTGTGCGCTGTACAGGCTTTGTCTCTGTGATTTGCATGTGTGCGCTGTGCAGGCTTTGTCTCTGTGGTGTGTGTGTGCGCTGTGCAGGCTTTGTCTCTGTGGCGTGTGTGCGCTGTACAGGCTCTCTCTCTGTGATTGGCATGTGTGCGCTGTACAGGCTTTGTCTCTGTGATTGGCATGTGTGCGCTGTACAGGCTTTGTCTCTGTGATTTGCATGTGTGCGCTGTACAGGCTTTGTCTCTGTGATTTGCATGTGTGCGCTGTACAGGCTTTGTCTCTGTGATTTGCATGTGTGCGCTGTACAGGCTTTGTCTCTGTGATTTGCATGTGTGCGCTGTACAGGCTTTGTCTCTGTGATTTGCATGTGTGCGCTGTGCAGGCTTTGTCTCTGTGGTGTGTGCGCTGTGCAGGCTTTGTCTCTGTGGTGTGTGCGCTGTGCAGGCTTTGTCTCTGTGGTGTGTGCGCTGTGCAGGCTTTGTCTCTGTGGTGTGTGCGCTGTGCAGGCTTTGTCTCTGTGGTGTGTGTGCACTGTACAGGCTCTCTCTCTGTGACTGGCATGTGTGCGCTGTACAGGCTCTGTCTCTGTGATTTGCATGTGTGCGCTGTACAGGCTCTCTCTCTGTGATTGGCATGTGTGCGCTGTACAGGCTCTGTCTCTGTGATTGGCATGTGTGCGCTGTACAGGCTCTGTCTCGTGATTTGCATGTGTGCGCTGTGCAGGCTTTGTCTCTGTGATTTGCATGTGTGCGCTGTGCAGGCTTTGTCTCTGTGATTTGCATGTGTGCGCTGTGCAGGCTTTGTCTCTGTGATTTGCATGTGTGCCCTGTACAGGCTTTGTCTCTGTGATTTGCATGTGTGCGCTGTACAGGCTTTGTCTCTGTGATTTGCATGTGTGCACTGTGCAGGCTTTGTCTCTGTGATTTGCATGTGTGCGCTGTGCAGGCTTTGTCTCTGTGATTTGCATGTGTGCGCTGTGCAGGCTTTGTCTCTGTGATTTGCATGTGTGCGCTGTGCAGGCTTTGTCTCTGTGATTTGCATGTGTGCCCTGTACAGGCTTTGTCTCTGTGATTTGCATGTGTGCACTGTACAGGCTTTGTCTCTGTGATTTGCATGTGTGCCCTGTACAGGCTTTGTCTCTGTGATTTGCATGTGTGCCCTGTACAGGCTTTGTCTCTGTGATTTGCATGTGTGCCCTGTACAGGCTTTGTCTCTGAGATTTGCATGTGTGCACTGTACAGGCTTTGTCTCTGTGATTTGCATGTGTGCGCTGTACAGGCTTTGTCTCTGTGATTTGCATGTGTGCGCTGTGCAGGCTTTGTCTCTGTGATTTGCATGTGTGCACTGTGCAGGCTTGGTCTCTGATTTGCATGTGTGTACTGCGCAGGCTTTGTCTCTGTGATTGGCATGTGTGCGCTGTGCAGGCTTTGTCTCTGAGGTTTGCATGTGTGCGCTGTGCAGGCTTTGTCTCTGTGGTGTGTGTGCGCTGTACAGGCTCTCTCTCTCTGTGATTGGCATGTGTGCGCTGTACAGGCTCTCTCTCTGTGATTGGCATGTGTGCGCTGTGCAGGCTTTGTCTCTGTGGTGTGTGCGCTGTACAGGCTTTGTCTCTGTGATTTGCATGTGTGCGCTGTGCAGGCTTTGTCTCTGTGATTTGCATGTGTGCGCTGTGCAGGCTTTGTCTCTGTGATTTGCATGTGCGCGCTGTACAGGCTTTGTCTCTGTGATTTGCATGTGTGTACTGTGCAGGCTTTGTCTCTGTGATTTGCATGTGTGCGCTGTGCAGGCTTTGTCTCTGTGATTTGCATGTGTGCGCTGTGCAGGCTTTGTCTCTGTGATTTGCATGTGTGCGCTGTGCAGGCTTTGTCTCTGTGATTTGCATGTGTGCGCTGTGCAGGCTTTGTCTCTGTGATTTGCATGTGTGCCCTGTACAGGCTTTGTCTCTGTGATTTGCATGTGTGCCCTGTACAGGCTTTGTCTCTGTGATTTGCATGTGTGCCCTGTACAGGCTTTGTCTCTGTGATTTGCATGTGTGCCCTGTACAGGCTTTGTCTCTGAGATTTGCATGTGTGCACTGTACAGGCTTTGTCTCTGTGATTTGCATGTGTGCGCTGTACAGGCTTTGTCTCTGTGATTTGCATGTGTGCGCTGTGCAGGCTTTGTCTCTGTGATTTGCATGTGTGCACTGTGCAGGCTTGGTCTCTGTGATTGGCATGTGTGGGCTGTGCAGGCTTTGTCTCTGTGATTGGCATGTGTGTACTGTGCAGGCTTGGTCTCTGTGATTTGCATGTGTGTACTGTGCAGGCTTTGTCTCTGTGATTGGCATGTGTGCGCTGTGCAGGCTTTGTCTCTGAGGTTTGCATGTGTGCGCTGTGCAGGCTTTGTCTCTGTGGTGTGTGTGCGCTGTACAGGCTCTCTCTCTGTGATTGGCATGTGTGCGCTGTACAGGCTCTCTCTCTGTGATTGGCATGTGTGCGCTGTGCAGGCTTTGTCTCTGTGGTGTGTGCGCTGTACAGGCTTTGTCTCTGTGATTTACATGTGTGCGCTGTGCAGGCTTTGTCTCTGTGATTTGCATGTGTGCGCTGTGCAGGCTTTGTCTCTGAGATTTGCATGTGTGCGTTGTGCAGGCTTTGTCTCTGTGGTGTGTGCGCGCTGTACAGGCTCTTTCTCTGTGATTTGCATGTGTGCGCTGTACAGGCTCTCTCTCTGTGATTGGCATGTGTGCGCTGTACAGGCTTTGTCTCTGTGATTTGCATGTGTGCGCTGTGCAGGCTTTGTCTCTGAGATTTGCATGTGTGCGTTGTGCAGGCTTTGTCTCTGTGGTGTGTGCGCGCTGTACAGGCTCTCTCTCTGTGATTGGCATGTGTGCGCTGTACAGGCTTTGTCTCTGTGATTTGCATGTGTGCGCTGTGCAGGCTTTGTCTCTGTGGTGTGTGTGCGCTGTGCAGGCTTTGTCTCTGTGGTGTGTGTGCGCTGTACAGGCTCTCTCTCTGTGATTAGCATGTGTGCACTGTGCAGGCTTTGTCTCTGTGGTGTGTGTGCGCTGTACAGGCTCTCTCTCTGTGATTGGCATGTGTGTGCTGTACAGGCTTTGTCTCTGAGATTTGCATGTGTGCGCTGTGCAGGCTTTGTCTCTGTGATTTGCATGTGTGCGCTGTACAGGCTTTGTCTCTGTGATTTGCATGTGTGCGCTGTGCAGGCTTTGTCTCTGTGATTTGCATGTGTGCGCTGTGCAGGCTTTGTCTCTGTGATTTGCATGTGTGCGCTGTGCAGGCTTTGTCTCTGTGATTTGCATGTGTGCGCTGTACAGGCTTTGTCTCTGTGATTTGCATGTGTGCGCTGTACAGGCTTTGTCTCTGTGATTTGCATGTGTGCGCTGTGCAGGCTTTGTCTCTGTGATTTGCATGTGTGCGCTGTGCAGGCTTTGTCTCTGTGGTGTATGTGTGCGCTGTACAGGCTTTGTCTCTGTGATTTGCATGTGTGCGCTGTGCAGGCTTTGTCTCTGTGATTTGCATGTGTGCACTGTGCAGGCTTTGTCTCTGTGATTTGCATGTGTGCGCTGTACAGGCTCTCTCTCTGTGATTGGCATGTGTGCGCTGTGCAGGCTTTGTCTCTGTGGTGTATGCGCTGTACAGGCTTTTTCTCTGTGATATGCATGTGTGCCCTGTACAGGCTTTGTCTCTGTGATTTGCATGTGTGCCCTGTACAGGCTTTGTCTCTGTGATTTGCATGTGTGCACTGTACAGGCTTTGTCTCTGTGATTTGCATGTGTGCGCTGTGCAGGCTTTGTCTCTGTGATTTGCATGTGCGCGCTGTGCAGGCTTTGTCTCTGTGATTGGCATGTGTGCGCTGTACAGGCTCTCTCTCTGTGAATGGCATGTGTGCGCTGTACAGGCTTTGTCTCTGTGATTTGCATGTGTGCGCTGTGCAGGCTTTGTCTCTGTGGTGTTTGTGAGCGCTGTGCAGGCTTTGTCTCTGTGGTGTGTGTGCGCTGTACAGGCTCTCTCTCTGTGATTTGCATGTGTGCCCTGTACAGGCTTTGTCTCTGTGATTTGCATGTGTGCCCTGTACAGGCTTTGTCTCTGAGATTTGCATGTGTGCACTGTACAGGCTTTGTCTCTGAGATTTGCATGTGTGCCCTGTACAGGCTTTGTCTCTGTGATTTGCATGTGTGCGCTGTACAGGCTTTGTCTCTGTGATTTGCATGTGTGCGCTGTGCAGGCTTTGTCTCTGTGATTTGCATGTGTGCGCTGTGCAGGCTTTGTCTCTGTGATTTGCATGTGCGCGCTTTACAGGCTTTGTCTCTGTGATTTGCATGTGTGTACTGTGCAGGCTTTGTCTCTGTGATTTGCATGTGTGCGCTGTGCAGGCTTTGTCTCTGTGATTTGCATGTGTGCGCTGTGCAGGCTTTGTCTCTGTGATTTGCATGTGTGCGCTGTGCAGGCTTTGTCTCTGTGATTTGCATGTGTGCGCTGTGCAGGCTTTGTCTCTGTGATTTGCATGTGTGCCCTGTACAGGCTTTGTCTCTGTGATTTGCATGTGTGCCCTGTACAGGCTTTGTCTCTGTGATTTGCATGTGTGCCCTGTACAGGCTTTGTCTCTGTGATTTGCATGTGTGCCCTGTACAGGCTTTGTCTCTGAGATTTGCATGTGTGCACTGTACAGGCTTTGTCTCTGTGATTTGCATGTGTGCGCTGTACAGGCTTTGTCTCTGTGATTTGCATGTGTGCGCTGTGCAGGCTTTGTCTCTGTGATTTGCATGTGTGTACTGTGCAGGCTTTGTCTCTGTGATTGGCATGTGTGCGCTGTGCAGGCTTTGTCTCTGAGGTTTGCATTTTTTGCTGTGCAGGCTTTGTCTCTGTGGTGTGTGTGCGCTGTACAGGCTCTCTCTCTGTGATTGGCATGTGTGCGCTGTACAGGCTCTCTCTCTGTGATTGGCATGTGTGCGCTGTGCAGGCTTTGTCTCTGTGGTGTGTGCGCTGTACAGGCTTTGTCTCTGTGATTTTCATGTGTGCGCTGTGCAGGCTTTGTCTCTGTGATTTGCATGTGTGCGCTGTGCAGGCTTTGTCTCTGAGATTTGCATGTGTGCGTTGTGCAGGCTTTGTCTCTGTGGTGTGTGCGCGCTGTACAGGCTCTTTCTCTGTGATTTGCATGTGTGCGCTGTACAGGCTCTCTCTCTGTGATTGGCATGTGTGCGCTGTACAGGCTTTGTCTCTGTGATTTGCATGTGTGCGCTGTGCAGGCTTTGTCTCTGAGATTTGCATGTGTGCGCTGTGCAGGCTTTGTCTCTGTGGTGTGTGTGCGCTGTGCAGGCTTTGTCTCTGTGATTAGCATGTGTGCACTGTGCAGGCTTTGTCTCTGTGGTGTGTGCGCTGTGCAGGCTTTGTCTCTGTGGTGTGTGCGCTGTGCAGGCTTTGTCTCTGTGGTGTGTGTGCGCTGTGCAGGCTTTGTCTCTGTGATTTGCATGTGTGCACTGTGCAGGCTTTGTCTCTGAGATTTGCATGTGTGCACTGTACAGGCTTTGTCTCTGAGATTTGCATGTGTGCGCTGTACAGGCTTTGTCTCTGTGATTTGCATGTGTGCGCTGTGCAGGCTTTGTCTCTGTGATTTGCATGTGTGCCCTGTACAGGCTTTGTCTCTGAGATTTGCATGTGTGCGCTGTACAGGCTTTGTCTCTGTGATTTTCATGTGTGTACTGTGCAGGCTTTGTCTCTGTGATTTTCATGTGTGTACTGTGCAGGCTTTGTCTCTGTGATTTGCATGTGTGCCCTGTACAGGCTTTGTCGCTGTGATTTGCATGTGTGTACTGTGCAGGCTTTGTCTCTGTGATTTGCATGTGTGCGCTGTGCAGGCTTTGTCTCTGTGATTTGCATGTGTGCGCTGTGCAGGCTTAGTCTCTGTGATTTGCATGTGTGCGCTGTGCAGGCTTTGTCTCTGTGATTTGCATGTGTGCGCTGTGCAGGCTTTGTCTCTGTGATTTGCATGTGTGCACTGTACAGGCTTTGTTTCTGTGATTTGCATGTGTGCGCTGTACAGGCTTTGTCTCTGTGATTTGCATGTGTGCGCTGTGCAGGCTTTGTTTCTGTGATTTGCATGTGTGCGCTGTGCAGGCTTTGTCTCTGTGATTTGCATGTGTGCACTGTACAGGCTTTGTCTCTGATTTGCATGTGTGCGCTGTACAGGCTTTGTCTCTGTGATTTGCATGTGTGCGCTGTGCAGGCTTTGTCTCTGTGATTTGCATGTGTGCGCTGTGCAGGCTTGGTCTCTGTGATTTGCATGTGTGCGCTGTGCAGGCTTTGTC